>NW_008616279.1:22436-72189 GCF_000691845.1 Merops nubicus
CAATCAAGGTGCTGGTATATGTATACACCTTTGTACAGATAACAACCACGAGAGGCTGTAATGATTTACTATCCATGATCCTCTATCAACACATGTGAATATAAATAAATTTATTGAGGACTAATTAAGGGAATTTAAAGTCATGATGTAAAAAGCAGTGCATGAGAAGTTACCCGCTCAAAATGTGGGTGTGTGTAAGTCTCAGATGTAACAATTAAATGCTAACATGGTGTAATACAATAATATGGGCACACAGTGTTTCATTCCAGTGGCAATCCTAATTATAACACTACTTAGTACAGGAAATTGCCTGTTGAACTACTCTGCCTGAAAACCTTAACAGAAAACTGTGCATATGTTTGCTTACATGGTGAAATATAATTCAGAGCTGACTCCAAACAGCAAGCCTCAAGACTTCCATCTTTCCTTTAAACCTTCTCTTCCCTCCAAAATTGCACATGGTAGAGAGTAACCCTGTGATTTATTAGAGGCATGAAAGTGAGGCAAGAGCCTGGTTACAAAAGGCAGTGGCACATGATAAAATGATGGCTCAATCAAATGGTCGTAACATGCTCAAAAACAGGCTGAAAGGGCTGTGTCCCAGCAGCAGCAAGGGAAAGGGCCTGTCAACACTGTGTGTGTATTTGTCCATGTGAGCATCGATGGCTGTGAGTTCTGCAAGTGAATTGTGCCACCCGGGCTTGCTGAAGGAGCTAGAAATTGAGAGGTCCCCTTCCTCTCTGGATTCTCAGCAAGCTTTTGAACAGAAACTAGCCAGATATTTATGAATTAAAATGCTCCCAATTCCATCTGATGTTTTTCATACTAACAAAAATACAAAATTGTTCCTTTTTTTCTTCCTTGAGCATGAACTGAAGTGGACTTTTTTTTCTGAAGTTTTAATCTCTCATATAATGAATTACCTTACCCTTCAAAGCACATAGTTTTCCATTTAGTAAAATATCTGGGGGCATTCAGCTTGGGCTTAGGACAATGGGATGCACAATTCTGGCCTCTGTCTTGCTCAGTACTTTACCCTCCTTGACACACTCGTGATCACAGACTGGAGGTCTTGATAATAACCAAAACCTCAGCTGCATAATAGCAAATTTAGGCACCAGTTCAGGAAAGTCCTTAACCATGTGCTTGAACTTGTTGCTTAATCACAGCCAAAAGAGCAGACAAAGAACTCAAGTAGAACAATACACAGACTTGAGAAAGTCTCTGCTGGGGGCTTTGGTTTCTTAACTGTGTGTGTACTCCTGTCATTCTTTTGACCTTCAACATCTACAAAAAGGCAGTATGATTTACTGGAGCAAAGCTTTTTTACGAGGCTCGACTGAGACTTGAAGTTCTTCCCAACAACAAAGTGCTGAGTCAGCAGCTGGACTCCCATGCTGGAAGGAGAATGTCACTGTGGGACTGACAGTTTTATACTCCTAATACATCTAATCAAGAATGAACTAATTGTATTTTACCCCAGTGTAAACACTATTTATTGAATAATATCAGTAAATACCAGGCCATATTCTTGAATGTCTTCCCAAAATTCCTGCTTTTATTGTCTATAGCACCTCTTTCAACGTTTTGTTATACTCTTTTACCAGTCTTGTTATAAATCTAGCAACAATTTACTGGCATTTGAATCTAATTTGAGCGCCCCAATCTACTGAAACTCTTTGTTGCAGAAAGGAAAAATATTGGCACCGGTCTATCATATCAAATCTCAAGGTTTACTTCTTTGACTTCACAGCTGTACTGGCAACTTTCTGTTGATGATTGTGCCAAAGGTTAATATTGCCCAGTAATAGACCATATCCATTTCACTGGATAGATTAATCTGTGGAAAACTCTCACTTGTGGTGCTACAGGAACAGAATTGTTCTTCAGTGTGGCAACTCCATGCATTGCCTTTTTCAGTGGTGATGTGGAAGCTGGAGAAATCTGGGGAACTATAAAATAGTACAAGACAAGTGCTTCAGCTCATCCAAAATCAGTTAAAAAAAATTGAATATTAAAGAATGTCATGAATAGGTGCAGAAATCTTAGAAGGGGTATTGTATTATCATCTGAATTCAGTAATGTTGGTATAAACATTGCTTAGACCACCAAAAATCTAATTCCTAGATTTTAGTCTCCAGAACAGATCCTCATCTTGATGCTATGACCAGCTTTCAGAAGTTAGTTACTAAAAAGTAGTGGAAGAGAATGATTTTGCTTGTTGTTTCTGAGGACAGCTTTATGGCTTCCTGACTTCTTTGTACCACTGTGAAAGAAACAGAACTTTAAGGACTTGGTTAGACATGGATGACTGTGTATGAGTCTCATTTCTAGTAGTAATACATGAAATGAAATATCCTTGCAAGTGATATATGTCTGGATATGCCCATTCTCTCCTATGTCTAATTAGATTTTTTGTATACACAGGTATTTCTCTTTTAATCATCTCTTCCTCCTCCTTGTCTCTCTTCCCAATTGTCACAATTCTACTTCTTTAGCCTGCATCAGCTGTGTTTAATATGGGCCATAGCTTTGTTTATGGATATATTTTACTAATTCTTATTTATTAAAATAATTGCTTTAATTAATCCTAATTGTTCATTGTTAATCACTCAGTAATACGCTTCCATTTGCTTGTACATATATTTTTGTATTAGTCATTATAAAAGCAAGACATAAAGCAAATGGTATAATTACTCACAAAAGACTGGGAGCTCAACCAATAAAAATCAAAGGGGGGAAAATAAAATGCTTTCAACATTCCTATATAGCAACTGGGACATCCTGTGTCACAAATGACTTTATGAGCTGTCTGGAGGTGGGATTCCCTTCTAAAGCCCCGAGAGACTAAGAAAGGAAATAAGAAACCATCTTACAGCTGAGATGATGTTTCCAAATTTACCTCTTGCTCTTTGTCAGTGAGACCAAGAAAGAACGCAAAAGATATCAGTACCCTACTGAACTAAGACAGACTGCCTGGGATAGCCTTGAAGGGAATGAAATTTGAATAACCGTGTCAAAAAACACTCAGAGTTTTGCATTTTATTTTTTTAATTTTCTCTTGGAGGGGGAGAAAACAACCAGCCACGTACAATTTTTATGCAAAAGCTCAGAAATGTTTTAATGTTGGTGGTTACTGAAAATCACAGCATGACTTGATCTGTTTGCACTCACGCTGGGTCAGTTCATGATCAGACAAGTGCATGGGGGTGAGTAAAGAGGAAGCCTTGCTGAGAGCAACGGCAGTTGCATTGCCCAGGTGGGTGGTTATCTCTTCTGTAACTAGCCTTTCCCTAAAGCCACATGTAAAAAGAGTACAAGCTATGAGGTAGCAAGTGAAGGCTCTGCAGAGCTACAGAGAGAAGCTCTGAAGAAGTGTGTCTCCAGGGCAGTCCTGGACTGGCAAAGATATTCTGCCAGAAAAATACAGACTCCCTTAGGCAGGACTATCACTGCACGTTCTCTGTGCAGATGGCCTCTATTGCCTATGAGAAAACAGTTTTGTTTTTCCCATTAGCTGGAAAGTAGCTTTCACATCAGACAGAAATGGTCTGCTCCACTAAATAACTGAAGCAGTTAGTGGTGTGGCTGTGAGCCCCAAAGGGAGAATAAACTCCCCCAGTGCTGGTTCTATTTCACTGATCCAAAGTGACTGAGGTACATGGACTTCAGGGAAAGCATGTTAATGCTACCAGCTGAGAACTTGATGTGTCTTAATTTCTAACATACTGATCTTTCTATAACTTTGTGATATTATAATTTGCCTTAGTTAAATAATAGTCACAAATTATTTATTCAACAGTTGCAGTTCCCACAGTTCTAAAGCTCGTTGACTTCATATTCTCTGGGTAAATTATTTGTGGCTTAATCTGCTGGCAAAATCCCAGTGGTTTTGAGGAAGTTATTTTAAGAAAAGTTTTGTTCTAAATAAGCAGATTTTCCTCTCTAGCTGGCAAGGTTTAAATATTTATTGATGTAAGTACAATCTGTTTTCTATAGGAAAGATGGTAATTGGTAGTCAGTGAAGCATTTCTCAACTCACTTTCCTTCTCCAAACACTGACCCTCTGTAGCCAGGGGAAATCTGTTTGCGAGAAGTGTGAGCTTTTTGTCCCACGTTTCCACTTATTTTTGCCTTTGATTCTATTAGGTCTTTCCAACAAGAACATGGCTGTGCCAATTTTCAGCGGCTTCTGTGAGCTGGGAACCTGACCTGCTACAGGAGTCGAACAAATCTACTTCTGACACGTTTACAATCTGGAGTCACACAACAGAAAACTTTTCTGTATTATATCTTTTCCCTTTTTACCATTGCTTTCAGGCACTGAGCCAACTCATATTGCCTATCAAAATTGGTGAATCCAGTAGGAGAGAAACAGCTCGTGTAAACAGTGACTACAAGTCGGTGAAATCCTGACGATCCCCTGGCTTGGTCACAAAACAGGGGTGTCCTGTGGAATAAGTGTGCCTGCATGTGAAAAGCATGTGAAACGAGGGTCATCCTGTAACACAAATCTGCAGCTGAGAATGAGTCTCCTGAGGGTACCTTTCCCTGGAGCCATCACACAGATACAGCAGCCATGCAAGGTCGCTGGTGGTGGAGTTGTAGCTGCACTCTGTGGAAGGCAGCCCACGACTCAGCAGGCCCATGCACTGAGCCCAAGACTGGAGGGACCCTTTGCCACATCTTCACAAGAAACAACCCAAAAGCCACTGGTCCCTTTCAAGTACACAATTTTTAACTTCCATACCTCCTATGGATCCCGTGTGATGGATACCAAATATCTGCAGTCTAATGTGAAATCTATAGCTCAACATGTCAGATAAAGTAAAAGACAGGAAAGGGGAAATTTTAAAGGAGTGAATTAATGGCTAAATTAATGCTACAGCTCCTCCTACAAATTCTCACTTACAAGCTCAGCAGGTTTTTCTTGTTTATCCACTCAGCCTGTCCTGGAAAGGGACCTCCTACCTCCTCCTTCTCTAATGCTGTTGCTATTAAGAGAGATTTTTGAAGTATACAAAAGCTCTGATTGTCCTCTCACTTCTACTAATTTTGCAATTGTGCATATCCATTGACCTGAGCAGAGTTATTTTTGATTGACACTAATATATGCTGGAGGAGAATCAGGTTTTAAATACCTTTGAAGGCAGACAGGCTTGGAAAAAATAGTCTTATATTTTAAGCTCCATAATTGTGATGATGTCCTTTTGTCCCGTGCTGTTTGTCATTTGAATTGTGTTTGTCAAACATTCATTCAGGTCAGATGTTTGTATGTCCATTGTGTATTACCTTGTAAATCTAACTTGTTTGCAGTTTTTCTTTATAAAGAACCTCACTTCAAAGTTATTTTAGAAGTTTTAAAGACCATGAAGCTAAAGTGAATACATATGAATGGCTCAAGTTCCTAAAGCTTCAGTATCTTCCAGGAATTCTCTTACCATGAAATTAAATGAGTCATTTATATCTTACTATGTGATGTGATCATTCTGTTACCATGAGGCAGCTAGAACTCTGTCAATGATTTACAGTCGTATGGTTCTCCTGTAAATCAGTGTACTACAGTTTCATCCGGACAGTCTTCAGTTTAATCTCTTTTATGAAGTATTCAGTTCAGCTGAGCTGGGTAAAGTACTTTGTCTAACCACCAAGATGAGTCATTACAGTGTTATAATTGCTCTTTTCTATTAATTTCTTTTTTTGTTGTTGCCAGTAGGTCAGTTGCTTACCTTTGGGCTTTTATAGCAATAGAGAGACCTTTCCTCTCTGAAATCCTTTGCTTTCTTCACTACAATGGGCAAAGCTAAATGCTGGGTTGATTTCAGCCTGAATTACTGAAGCAGCTTCCTGAAAATGATTCAATAGCTTAATATTTGTGGACATTTTCTTAAAAAACTTTTGGCCCTGTTACTGGCTTGGCTTTGGGCAGGATTACAGCAGAAATTGCAACACTTCTTTTTCACGGTGTTGTGCGTTCCAAGTAAGGGTTTACAAGCCTGTCCAACACAGTGGCCTGTTGCATACTTTAGAGGCTGTGGTCTCTAAAGCAATTTGCCAAAGCCCTTCCTAGGTAAAAGCTTGTTGAGCCAATATAGTGCATATATATATGTGTATTGTATATGTGCATTCCATGTATTGCAGTGAGTCAGCCTGAAAACCCAAATGAAAAATCAGAAGCTCCACCAATACTGTGACCTACACTTTAAAAGGAACATCTCTGTCCTTCCATGCTGTTAAAATTTTTGCCTAATCTGTACACATCACTACTAGTCTCCAAAGTCAGAAGATTTCTTCTACAACACATCTCTTGACAGTAATGGATGCTCTCTCTTTGAAAAATAATATGGCTTGTACCTGGTGTGAACCTATTAGTGAGTTGACTTACTGTTCACTGTAGCTAGAAGAGCTTATGTTAAATGTGGCATCATTGCCTGGAAAAGTATACCAGGGAACATTTGGTGCTGTTTCAGCCCTGCATTAGCACTGCTGAACATGCATTTAGCCAATATTATACATAAGTCCAAAATAACTGTGCAAATTAGGTGCATAATTGCATGCATAAATTGTTGGGAAAACTGACTTTTAAATTACACATCATAGACAATGACAACACACTGAGATGACTGCTGTCAGTTTACCTTACCTAAATTGTGTTTCTCTCTGTCCAGCATAAGAATCAAGGGATGCTCTCTGAACTCAAAAGGGAGCAAACTCCAAGTTAGCAATGCAAGTATTTGTTCACAAAACATATCAACAGGCTCTTGACATCACTGCTGTATGGAGCTGTGAGCTCTAAATCATAAAAGACAGTTGCATTTTTTGTAGGCTGAGTCCATCAACTGCTCTTAATAGTCTAGTTTTGTTTTCCAGATCAGACAAACAGACAATTTGGGGTAGGTGAACCTTGGTCTGGTAACTACAGCTGGGTTTCCAAGCTTTTATTTCTTTATATTACTTCATACAGCATTTCTGTTCAGACTGACCTTGAAGTCACAAAAGTAATTCTTATCACATTCAAATCACAGTTATTATTTTTAAATTTTGAATATCCATAGTTAAAAGTGTGATTTATTATTGTAATTCTTATCTTTGTTATATCACAAACTTCAGAATCTGAATCTGACACATTGAGGAATAGTCTCACTGGGATCCTAACTCCCACTCTGTGCCGAATGCCTATGAAATAAAAAGAATCAATTTAAAACTCAGTTTTAATATCAGAATAGACCTGATAATCATTCAAGATAGACAGTAATTAATCTAACTATTCATATAAAAGCCACTTTGGAGGAAATTTGTCAGTGTGTGACAAGAATAGATAGATCTGACCACCAAGAGGAGTGTTAGAGGGTAGAAATAACACTCAAAGAAAACACCTCCAATTACTATGATATTGTCTGTCTTTTAACAATGAGACCGTTGCAACAGGAAGGTATATGAGCTTTTAATGACACTTGGTAAATGAGTCGGCTTGCAAGCCAGCTGCATGTCCCTTTGTACTTACAATGGATTGGCAACATTTTGTCTAGAAGGCTGTGAAATTTTCCTAGTTGGGCCCGTTAATCTCAAAAGCAAATGCTGCTTTTCAGTGAGAAAGCAGCACAAACTGACTCTCCCTGCTTATGCACTGCCAGCATGAGCCAAGGGCTGAAATGAAGTTCATCAGAGCCCTGAAGCAAGGAGGAACAGAGTCAGCCATTAAAATGTATGAATCTATAGCTCTTGAAGCCAGAACAATGCTTCTGAAAAACACAGTTGTGGTCAGGTGTGGATGTAGTGGTGGAGGGGTTTACTGTTTCGGAGCTTGTGGCTCCTCCGTGCAGTACCATCTAATACAAAATTCATGCTTAGGCTCTCAAGGCACTGCTCCACTTGCATGAGTCTAAAATAACTTCCTTGCCACCCTCATTCACAGGTAACACTGGTTCTAGCATATTTATTGGAGAAAGAAAAAAAAAAGGAGCCTCCATCCACAGTGAATGTTACAGTTCTAGATAGGCTTTAGAGATTTAAAGATAAGCACTGTTAGATGTGAGCTCTGCGTCCAAGTAATGACTCATACGTATTAATGGGAAAGCCCATAACAGCATTGCCCTGGGTGTGCACAGAGTGATAGAAATTCTAATGTACTTTAAACTTGACCTACAATCCTGCTCCAATCTCAGATCTGTACAAAGGCATTAATTGGACTTATTCAACTAATAACTTGTTATTAAACTAGTGTAGAGTCTGTAAAGACTTGGACAAGCAATTATTTTCTATAGACGACAACCTGAATTTTGGCAATATTATCTGAACTGGGATAAAAGTTCTTAAACCCATAGAAGCTGAGCCCACGGCACCCAAGTCTGTGAAGCCAAAAGATTATACCGATGTTCTCATGTTTTTCATTTTGTTATGTAGGATGAAATTATGCCAAAATGTTATGAAACTGTATCAGAAGTTGTGTGCATTTTCTTTGTACAGAACCATGAGGTTTCAGCAGCAATAGGCAGAGATGCCCACATCTCACTTAGCAACCCAAATACTGAAAGAGATGACAGCTATAAGAGCTCTAGAAGCAAAATATTTAATTTGTCTGTGGAATGGAAAAATTAAAAAAACACCCAGTGTTTCCAGCTTGTGACTGAGCCAGAAATGCTAATTTATATCTTAACATGTGTTCACTAAGGGTTGCTGACAGCACTCCCAGGCATGAAATAAAGTTAGTGATTTTACTTTGTGTACAGATAATGCTCCCACATGTCTTAGGGTGGTTGTCCTGAGTGTTCTGTACCTGATAAATAATAGTTAACTGCATAGGCACAATTTTGAAGTGTCTCAAAGCCAAATCTATAGCTGTTTTTTAATATATTACACAACAAAATTATTTCTTTTCCACCAAACATTTTTCTTCCATAGAATCAACATTTCCCAGTAGAAGTCTTCACCTGAAAGTTGTTTGGCTGCACTGAGATACACCAGTTGCATCTGCTGGCGATAAACCCATGTATTTCTGTAGGTCCACCCCTCTAGGTACTCAACTATTCTTCAAACACCCTCCCTGTGAGGTCAGAAAATGCTATTCTCATTTGGCAATGAGGAAACTGAGTCACAAAGGAGTGAGGTGGTTTTCCCAAGGGGAACAGGAAGTGTACAAAAGGGGCTGAAGCTGAGTCCCTGCTTCACAAGCTCATTAACCTTGCTCTTCAAATGTAATGACTTCTTACTAAGTCAACTGAAAACAATTTCGGCCTCTTTAAGCTGTACCTTTGCTATATGTAGGGACCCATGCTGTTCTGAGCTTTGAAAAGCCTTGGAGCTCTCTGGCAGAGTTTTAGATCATTAAAAAATACAAAAATGAGGACATTTAGAAGGTCAAAAGCTTTTTTTTTTTTTCCCCCCCCTTCTCTTTCCTTTTTTCCTTCTGGAGTCTAACAAGTTCCAAATGTTCTGGAGTGTCTATTTTTGTTGAGTTTTGGATTGAAAGTGTTGTTCTTGTACATTGCTACAGTAAAGTGTTTACACAGAAAACAGTCTAGTCTGGAAAAGTAACAATTTGTTCACAGGATCATATAACATATTTGTCCAAATGGGCTCTTGGGAGTGAGAGCAACCAATCCTTCTTCTCTCTGCAGTGAACATGCAATCTCTGATTTCTCTTTTCACCCATGAAACCTTCATCCTGCTCCCAGTGCCAGCTATAGCCTGTCCTGCTATTAACAGCAACAGCAATAAAGGAAAAATAAACTCCTTTTAGTCTGTAAGGCTTTTTGAGAGCAGTGCAGAGCAAACAGCTCATTATGCTTGCGTGTCAGCATCTTGAGAGAAATGCTGGCAGCCCAGGGAAAGAAGGAAGAATAAAAATCCCATCAGAAAAATATTCTTCACTCTGTATAATCCTTCTTTGTAACTCCTGATTTTAGACGTCTTTATTAAAGGGAATGAGCAGTGTGTATGTGGTTTCCCTGTTTGTGCATCCAAAGTATGACACAATAAGGACAAATATCCGGAGGCAGGTTCAGAGACACGGAGTCTAGATCTTTAATTAATAGCTGGAGATCAATTGCATAATACCTAAGCAAATAGACACGTGCATTTATTATCTGAAAACAAGAACTCTGCAATTATGGTCATAAAGAAAATGTCAGAAAACAAGAAGCAACAAATACCCATTGTGGAATTAATAAGAACAGTAGTTCCCCTCCAGTGGTCACTGAGTAAGCAAACATTCTGGTTAAATAAACTGAAATGGAGCATATCTGGAAACACACTTATGTGCTGGGTCAAAGCAGAGGTTAAATAAAAATTTGTTTTTAAAAGACCCAAAAGAACACAATATGACTCCCTACCCCATGCACCGCATGTCGTTAAAGGGGTGAAGAGGAGCACTGGGTACTTTCATGAGTGCGCTGCGTGACTTTGAAGTGGAGCTGTATGGAAAGCAGGGAGCATTCGTGTTTACCCCAGGCTCCTAGCAACTTCCCTGCTCACAATTAATCTTTGGCACCGAGGATGTATCGGCACTCGGCAGCCAAACACAACTCACCCCTGCCAACACCATGGTGATGGGCTGACCCTTTCAGAACGTATCAGCGTTAGGATTTCAAAAAGGGCAGATTTACAAGGTCGGTGTTTGTTTCATATAGACCAACCACCTGAGGTTTCTGAGGTGCTGATCCTTAATTGGTCATTACAATAAAAACATAGGAGTAATTTCATATTAGACTGATGCCTCAGTGTGTAATCCTAATTTAGGTCACTTCATGACCAATGGATTTTTGCAGCTTCAAATGCATACTTGCATGTCTACTATGTAGTTAAATGCATCCATCCTTTTCAGGATAATTATTGTTGCTACCTTTTAATAAATAACACAAACCAACCTCTAGCAGCTGAGAGTGGCTGGAAAGATTTGTAGCCCATATTCTCACAGCTCTATGGTGATTAATACAGAAAAATAATTTGGGGGCTGTATAAATAGTACTGTGTACTCATGTGAGAAAGAATCACGTATTGACTCTAGGTTCCCCCCAGCAGGTCAGGGCAGGAATTATTCAGAGAGGCAAAAGAAAGGGGGTTTGTCACTGGAAGAAAATCTCTGCTCAGTCAGAGAGCAAGGGCCTGCTGAGGCTGAAGGCAACCCAGCTGCACTCCAAAGAGCTGACACAAATGATCAGGCCTGAATGGAGTTGCACTTTATGCGGATTTTCCTCCAGATTGTATACACAGACATTTTGCAGTTTTACAGACACTGCTCTGAATCTCTTGTAACTCCTTCTGCCACATCTCTTTACATTTCCAATATACCTAACTAATCCAGTAATTAACCATAAAAATAAATTACTTGTATAGATTATGTAACAATAACAAGGTAGCATGAGTCACTTTTCTTTGTTCTCACTCACTAGTGAGCAACAACATGGGCTCATTAAGTAGGTACCAGAAGTTCAATATGGAGAAAACTCAGATCTCAAGGCTAGATAATTTGGTCTCCATTTGTTTGCCTTTGTTCTCTTTTGTTTCTAGATTAAAAGGGCACCATGTACTTTCAGTTTCTTGAGGTAAAAAAGACATCAGGGAACTGTTCCTTCACTAACAACAAACCAGAGATGAGTTAGAGCCTATACAATAGTTGTTCACCTCGAGTTTATGGGTTAATTTGGATGGCTATAGCTAGAATTTAATTTGCCCCGGGAGATTAGGAAATGGACCCCACTGACCTGCAGACAATGAGAATCTAAGTCACCAATCCATTGCCACAAACATCTAAGAGCTTTCATGAGCAATCAGAGACTTATTGTGGAATGGGCACAATCTCAGGCTCTGTAACCACAAAATCAGTGTAATGACTGCTCCCAGGACTGTGATGATCTGACCAGCTTGTGTCTACTTGGTACCTTTGTAGAATGGCACAGATTCTGGATAGCCCCACCCTTACTCACACACAGTGCTGTATATAGCTTGATAGAAATAGCTGCATGGGCATTCACAGAGCTGATCCTGCCGTTGAGTGGGAGAAGGAAGATTTGATCTCCTGAAGTGGTTCCAAGACTTTGTGGGGAACAACTATTCTATTTATAGTTGAACACAAGATTGCATGGCCTCAGGAAGACCCTGAACTACCCAAAGCCTGGAATATTTCTAGCCATGGCTGAATGGTTATTAGGGAGAAGTGTAGGACAGCATTGGGAGTATTCCTCCATCTTGGAGCAGGATGGCACTTGGCCCATGGGGCTGCGGTTTGGCACTGTGAAGTCCAGCAGCAGTAAAAGTTTAGGTGTTACCTCCTATCCTACCTCTTCTGGACCATTCCTCTTTCCTGTTCTGTAGGTATTACCTTCCTCACTTGTGAAGCACAGATATTTCTGAACCTGGTCATTGAACCAGACCAGGGAATTCACTTGACTTAGGTGAGAACGGGGAAAAAAAAAAAAAAAAGCCTGTTTATTTTCAGTCAAATATTTTCAGTTAGTTGAGAGACATAACTAAGGAAGTGGCAAGGCAAAGGGATGAGTGGCTGAAGGCAGGGAATGAGAAGACAAGGTGTCTTAATCCAGGACTTCCACTCAGTCGTTTTTTGCAAATACATGACCTGAGGAGCCCTAATGGGAGTTGATGCTTTGAACATTCCCAGTAAATCTGACTGTGATTTTACTCCAATTTGTATTTGTCTACCTTCAGATACTACTGCCTCAAGGGTCGCTGAGAGCCAGCTTATTAAAGCATGAAGCCGGTTTCAAAATGAAAATTCCCAACAATAAACAATCCCAGCAGGCTTTCCTCAGTCTCGCTGACTTAAAATAATCTAATGTTTTTTGGAAAAAGAACCAAATAGAGAAGAGCAACAGTTTCACTTTCAACCAAAATGAGAATTTGCTCTTACATAGACGTGGGCCAACAAGATGATTTTCAGATTAAACATCTGGATCAACTTTCAGTAAAGTTTTCAAAGGTAGCTTCATATTCACTGAAAATGCAGTCATCAGTTCTTAGAACAGTTCATCATCAAGATGGCAGAAATATCATAAAATCTGTTGATGCCATGGGTTTTCCACCACTAGGGGAGTCAGATTTTCAGACATGCTTTAATGCCGTCTATCAAAATCAGGTCACTTGAAGACATATTCATTTAATCATCTGGGAATGAAGCGACCAGATTTATTAGTCATACTGAATATGCTTGTGCTTTTAGCTGATTTGGGTGTGAGTTTCACTATAAAGATTAGGGTTTGGATATCTAAACTCCAAACCTGAGGCAGGTTATCAGAGAGGTGTTCCTAACTCACTCAGATTTCTTGTATCTTTATTTCATCTGTAGCTCCAGCTCTGTAAAATCACCGTTCTCTGATTCAGAATTACTATATATTTTATGTAAATGAAATGACATTATTTTGCCAATTGGCTCTTGAGTCAACCTAACTAGCAAAGAATTTAATTATATCCATTATTAAATGTTTGTGCTCCATGGATCCAACTTCTTAAAAACAACAATGATGAATTTACAGATTCCTATTACCATCTGTTGCACTCTCTCCAAGTCTGGCAGGGGGTGGAAACCTTGCTGAATTAAAAATATTGCTATTTAAAGTCTTCCATATATTCATTTCCTTAGACATGTGAGCTTGTTCAGTAGCAGAGCCAGCCTTATGTTTTCTGTAGCTTTTCTGGCTGCTGAACTTGGAGCTATTTTAAACAATGCATGGATTCTCACAAAATGTATTTTTTTTAAGCTATATCACTCGATCACAGACCTAAGTGGACGATCTGTTTTTTCTGTTTGTGGTTTCCCCCCACCCCCCCCCCACCACAAAGAAAAGCAGAATTGCAAGGAGTTAAGAGATGGGAAGAGGTGGCTTGCCAGAGTTTCTGGCTTCACTGCAGTCTAGAGTTGTTGCCCAGGCGATTATGTTCATGGGAGGTCTTTAACTGGCAAAGCTGCCTGCTCAGTTTCACAGGCGCCACAGCTACTTCATTATTTCATCAAAGTTCATTATGCTGGGGAGGGTACCACCAATAAAATAAGATTACAAGTGTCTCCAATGAGCCCTTAAAGACATAATTCCTGGTTTTACCTTTTGCCACATCCCTGTCTGTGGCCTTATAATGCATAGAGAGATTTGCACCTATGATATGGACTATCCCACAGTTTAATTGAACTGAAAAACTCCTGGAGAATTGGATTCAATTTGTCTTGCAACAGAACCTTCTTTTGTTTTCTGTGGAGACGGAGTTCTTCATCTAAAAAACAAATCAGTACAGTTTAATCACATATTTTCAGGGAGGTGGGAGTATATGGGAGAAAAGAAATTAAACACAGCCCAGATCTAGAGCAAGATTGATCTATATTAAATGTTGATCAATGGTATGTAATGCTCAAGGAACTCCCAGGGACGATTCATTCCAGTTCGAGGGGGAATCAATAATCATGGGCCATTTATAGCTCTGTGCTTGGTGAATCACATCTGAACACTTTGCTTTACAAACTGCCAAGATCCAGTCCTGACACTCCTAGCATTTTTCTGCTTTTATTCCTGTTTGACCCAAGTTCATAATAAATTTGGTATTGACGTAAAATTATGTATATACATATATAAAAAGAAAACCAGATTCAGTGTGGGTCAGTATTTCTTTGCCTTACTATCCTGCCCATACAAGTTTAAAGTAGTTACTCCTAGATAACAGTCATTTGGGAGAACATCATACCCTATTTCTATTAAAAGGTTGAATGGAACAGAAGGGCCATTAAAATTTCCACAACTTGCTGGGTTCTGCTTTGCTGTGAGTGTCCAGGATCAGATGACTAGGAAGGAAAACAACTTCAAATGTCACTCTCTGAAAAAAAAACCAAAACAATTTATTAATTCAGATGGTGTTGTGTTTATAAATTGCACACTTACAATGAAATTTTATCCAAAGCCTGGTTTATTAGAATAGGATTGTGCATCTCTGATACATGGGGTTTTCTGCACAGGCCTTCCTTATTCTCCTTCCAGTGCCTCAGACTCTCCAGGCCTTTATGAGAACTCTGAACAGTCATAGGTTGGACAATATGGGACAATTTCTATGTAGATATATATATCAGGAAACACAGACAAATGTCTACTCTCAAGAGCTCATAGTCTAAGTTTGTTATGTGCTTAAAAAAAGCCAGAACCTCCTGAAAATACTGGAAAATAAGGTGCACCAACAGTTCCAAGAAGGCATATTTGTTCTGAATGCAGAGGCACATATCTTTCTTTGAATGAATGGATTAACCACAGCTATTTCTGATTTCATTCTCGCTGTTTCAACCCTGAAATGCTTGTCCAGACAATGAGACTGAGAACTGACAGAGAGGGAGCTGCAGACCGCTCCAGTGAATCCACCAGCCACAGGTATTGTTCAGGCAAAAATTAAAACTGGCATGAATTCCTGAAGCAATGAATCACTGTCCTTGTGGGCTTCAGTGTCTGCTTTGAATCATTTGTTTACTAATATTTGAAGCACATTGGTATTTTCCCTTATTAAAAGTGTTTACTACTGGAATGCTATTGACCCTGGAGTTTTAACAACGCTGATTGCACTTTGTTCTAGTGGGCACCCAACTGTCACCATTACCCATGTGTCAGGGAGTGGAGACAGGCCAAGATACAATGTCTTAGAAGTTAATTGGCAATGTGAAAATAGAGGTGACCTCACTCTGCCCTGTTTTAGCCCAAAACATGGCCGTCTCAAGGTGTGGTAAGGCAGGTTTTTCCCCTAAGTATCTTACAGATAATACTTATCCCATACTCCACCACTGCTATTGAATGGAGTGCAGTGAAATTCTCCAGCTTCTCACTTTATCACTCCTTATGCTTACTAGTGAACAATAAATCTCATCTTACATGTTGTACCAACGGGAGAGGGAAGTGGAAGCTCTAGTGCTGGATCATCTGTTTTGGAGGGGTCAAGTTGCTTTCATCCCGTTTTACACCTTCCCCTCTTCCCTTGTTTTCCCATGTACCCTGAATTCAGGGAACAAATGAATACACAAGTTTATTTCCCCAATGCTGCCCCTTAGCACAATATCTCAGCTATGTGACTTTAGGAGATTGTGTAGAGAAGATGACAACCCCATACACACACATACCAAAAAACTATTTGTGTACCTTGAAATCCAAGTACAGGACTGCCCTATTTCCCAAAGTGAGGGCTCTCTTTTCCAAATATCTTGGCATTACTGCTCAATTCATTACTATATTATCATTTCTCACTCTGTTTTCTCAATGTACTTTTTACACAGATTATAATTATTACAGCCAAGCTTCTTCTTTTTCATTTTGATCCTTTGTAAACCCAGTCATTATGCTGCCTCAGACTGGCTTCCCAAAATGTCAGGATTAAAATGGGGCATGAAAGCTTATGCAAGAGTGAGTCAGTGGAGCAATTTGAACCAATAAATATCAAAGCAGTCTCTAAGAAGTAAGTAATTCATTTGATACCACATCTTTCAACAAGTCTTTAGAGGATTTTCCTCTGCAGGGTTACACCCTGATATTTACGTCTTGATCTCTCCACTGTGCAAAAGTTGTAGTTTGCCTCATTAATGTGATGCTCTGTCAGGCAAGCATTTCTGTCTGCAAAACACATCATATTACCCTCCGTTCTTCGTGCTCAGCAGTGATTTGCAGTGCTATCTGCTATCAAAATAAATATTCCGGAACCTTGGCTTGTATCACTGTCTTCACAATTAGTGACATTTTATTAGTTAATTAATTAGTTAATACCAGATACAGTCCAAGAAATAAAGTGCCAATATTCATTTTTTATGTCACTCTAGGTAAATGAGTTGTCAAGACAAAAACTTTGATATAGAACTGCCAGTACGACTTACTGAGTATAATAAGGTACAAAAACAGAGTCTGTTTTCACAGATATGTCCTGCTGCTACTGCTTTTTTCCTCACTGCTTTCAATCTGATGAGTGTAACAACTCTTGCCTTTGAGTTTTTGCCATGGACTCCTGCACTATTGTATTGTTCTCTGACGTTATCCTACTTTCTTGCCAAGACTGTGTTTTACTTTACTCCTATCCAGGACCATTCAATAAAAGCTAAGACCCCTTGAAGCAAAACTGCAGTGCTGGAAAATTCCAGCTCTGATGAGTTACTCAAAATCTGAATTTCTCAAATGACATTTCTGTCTACAAAAGGCCCGATTAAAATCCTACTTAAATGCTACTTACTTACTCAAACTGAGAATGAAAAAATATTGTTTTATACATACCCATCTCTGTGTCTTAAAAAATAGACCATTCACTCAGTACAAGGTGTGTCTTGTGCTTTGTTTGCATGTTATATTCATTCACCTCACCTGTTTTATTCTGTGCCTTGTAGGATTTTACTGCCTTGTGTGGTTTTGCATGTCCATGTCTGTTCCTCTGTATCTTGAGGTAGTTTCAAAGAGGTCACATTTTAGTGACACCTCCCAATTTCTCCCTTTAATTAACAAACAATGTAAAATAGTATGAACTGTTTCCTGCTTGCACTTGGATTCTATGCAAGCAAATTACTCTAGGTACACATAAGGTATTTTATAATCAAAACCAAGAAGAATTATCCATGAGAAAATCTATTTCCTGGAGTGGAAATGTTTGAGAACTTCTGATACAAGATCACATTTGCAATATATATGCTGTGATTTATCCCATCCAACGGTATGACACATTATATTTAAATAACTTTTGCACAAACATTTGTTTAAAATAAAAAATTACCTGTTATCAGAAATTGTTGCAGTGTTTTCCATAACAAACCCCAAATGTCATTTAATACTATTTTGATACCTTGCTTCCTAAGAAAACAAGTCCATTAATTCTCTTCATTTGCATGTATCTATCTCTTTATTTCTACTTACTATTGAACACACAAATTAATATCAAGCATATTTTACAGAAGGGTGGAAGGATGAAAGGTACTGACCCGCAACAAGTATTGAGAAAAATGGATAACCAGGAAGAGAAAAGAGTCCCTACTAATGCTTTCACAGACAGAAAAAATGGCAGTGTGAGCCTTCACATGTATTAGACCTTAAGTCCTCATTCATGAAAAAACAAAATTTTTCTTCATGCTTAGAAGACTTTTGGTTAAAAAATATTCTAGCACCGTGAGTAGTTAGGTTTCATTTAGGATGAAAGAATATGCAATATCCAGTTCAATATTAAAAGCCTTACAATGTGGCTAGCACTGAATAACCCCTGGAAGCTGAATATGCTGGAGCTTTAGGGACAAGAGTCCTAAAGACACCTATGAAGTGCAGAAACACCAGATACTTTTTCTTATTCTTTTGTTTACTGTATACCTCACATCCCGCCCAATAATTAGTACCGGCAGCTTCATAAACCTATGATAATAGGTTTATTTTGTAATTATTTATTTTTTGAAATAAATTTAGATGTTTAAATTTGGCCATGGGCCTTTAAGTAGTAAAACAAAATCACTAATTGTACAATAACAAGACAAGAACTTTTAAATGTACTTTATAATAAAAGAGTTCAGTTTTTTAAAAGACATATAAGAAGAAAGAAATAGAAGAAACTGATCTGGATTTGTTTGGGCAGAGAGAAGTCTCCACAGTTCTGACAACAGTTGCCTGACTTGGCAGAAAATTGCATGGGCAGAAATAAGGGTGCTGCACTTTAAGAAAACCAGTCACTTCCAGTAAAGCTTAATTAAATCTCACCCGAGCTTTTCTGAGTAAGGAACAGATAGGATGGACATTTACTGTGTTTAGAAATCTTGTTTGGTGATGAACTGAAACTGGGTAATTTTATGAAGGCAGTTTCTTATAAGAAAAATCCAAAGATAGTAGTTAGTCCTACCATCAACAAATCTGGGACAATCCATTGCCCCAAAGATGGCAATATTTCACAGCACTCAGTGATTTACTCTATTTTACATAGTCATATGGAATGACATAGAGGCATATGACTCATGGATGCTTGTGTTCCACAAATCATGGCGTAAAAAGAAGTGCAATTATCTTAGCTTCTCCTAATAAATCTGTCCCTGTCATGGAGGTGCTCCAGGACATTTCCTGAACCTTTCAGAGAAAAATAAATAAATAAATAAGTTGTAGCAAAGTTTGCAGAGAAAAAAACCCCAACAGTCCCTACCTTGATGCTAATGGGGGATGACTTGTTTTATCCTGGCTATAGCAAGTAGATGGCTGTGATGTTCAGAAGAGTTTTCAGAAAGAACTGGGTAGCCCCCTGTATCCTGGATGGGCTGCAAAGCATCATGCACCACCTGAGGACAGACAACACTTGCTCATCTTACTCTTACCCTTTCCCTATATTTTTGTCAAGTTCCTTACGTCTGACTTTCCCTAACAGGACTTGCTGTGAAGAAGGTGAAAAGAATCCCTCTTGAAATCAGTAATGTCTGATTAGGAAAACTGCATGGCTGCTGTATTTTAAAGCAAATCCAAGACAGGTAAAGCAGCAAACACACTACGCTGTAATCCAACAAGAAAATCTAAAAGCAAGCGACTATCTTTGCTCTTTATTGGTAGTCTTTTTAATAAGTTATGTGTGAAGTTCTGGGGTCTTCCTCCTTCCATAAATGCCAGATGTACTCAAAAATCCATGCCACGAAAATGCATTTCACTGTTAAATAGTTAAAGTTGGATGCTCCATATGAGCACAAGTTTGTTCATTTTCTTATGCTTATTAAATCTTTCTCCCTGTAAATGCAGCACTTACTTTTTGATGGCAGAATTAATTTTCCATAAACTTCCAAGGAAAACAGTTCAACTTGTGGAACTTAAAATAAAGAAGGGATAGCTTCTTCAATGAATTTTGCCTTCCACATTTGACTTTCCTTGTCCAGAAACATTTAATAGAACATCACAGACATTCCCCATTAAATTAAAATTCATAGAAATCTTATACAAGGGCTACATTTGAATCCATTTTATGGGCCTAATGGTCATTTTTTCCCTGTGTTTTTCCTAGTGACTGAAAGTTTCTTCTGTGGTAGAAGCTGCCCAAACAGCAAGCACAGGGTTCCCCAGGGAATGCCACACAAATTCCACTTCTCAGACTGGCTGCCATTTCATATTGATCTCAGTCATGATGAAGTATTAATTTGTACACAGTTGAAAGACTGTTTTTTTTTTTTTTTAAAAAGCATCTAATTCAAATAACTATGAAGCCTTGGCAGCTCTTAACAAAGATGAATTCTTGCTTCACTCTCCTGTGAACCAGCTGTTGGCACTAGCTATATTAATGACAAGGAAAAAATCTTAGGTCATTTAATTCAGGTCAGTACTGTCACAGAAAACCCCAAAATATAATTCATCTAATGAATTTATCAATCTATACCTTAATGGTTAAACCTGTAGCTTTCACTTTCTGGATATAAGCTTATTTCAGAACTTCACTGCCTTGAAAGCTAGGATCCTCCTCATTTAGTGCTGAGTTCACTTGTGGACAATTTATTCCCATTCTTTCTTTCATTCTTTCCCATTTCTAATTAAGTAGTTACCCTTCTCTCTCTGTAAGATGTAATATATAGGAACTATCATATTCTCTCCCTGGCTAAATCTTCTTTGATTTACTCTGATTAAACAAGGAAAGATCTTTTTGTGTTGTCTCATATTTTCTCATCTTTTTCTCATGTTTTCTCACATTAAAAGGTTTCTCTGATTAACCCAGTAGAATGAGAGGTCTTCTAGTGACAACAAATGTTGTCTTGAGAGAAAATTACAACTGATGTCTTAAATAAGAGACACTTCACATGAGTTTTTTTCTGAAAGTGGGCAGGAACAGGAATGATTGCATGGAATTTCCATACTATTAATTTGTATTTACATTTTCTGTGAGTGTAACCTTAATTTCTACCTTTTGGATTTTAGCAGATTTGCTTTTATGATACTGTGTTTGTAAGGCTGTTGGTATCACTCTAAACTGCTGTTCTATAACCCCAATTTAACATAACTTTTTTTTTCCTTGTGAATAGGCATAATAAGGAATTGACATTTTGCCAGTTATACGTTTTAATCCTTTGAGATAAACCTTAGGGCAGCCCCTTTGTCTCAGTCATGGCAGAATCAATTGCACTATTTGTGGATTTCTGTTTAAGAACTTAAGTAGATTAATTATCATTGTCTACAAATGAATTTCTAAATCAAACCTAAGAAGTGGAAGAAATTAGTTACGAAGTCTTGTTAGTAACATGAGCACTATAGAGCTCATACTTAGTGAAGATAGGCCTTTCTGCTCTTGTCTGATGCAATGGATTGCAACATCAGGTCAGATCAACCTTCTGGAATTATAGTGCCCCAGTTGGCTTGGGATCTACTTCTTTCTTTAGTAACCAGCAGCTAAGAGAGGGAGTAAGTTATTTTTGTTTACAGATTCCAGTTTTGAACACTTGACAGGCAAGATGTGGCTTAGGAACTCTGCCTCTGTGCCCTTTGGCTGTCAGAGCACCTGTGCCAGGATCACCTACCAAACCTCTTGCCTGGTGGATACCTGACAGTGATACTCTGGGTACACATTTAAGTGATCTTACTGATGAGGTCCTTGACTTAGAAATAGGAGAAGTGGGTTCTTTTCTGAGATCTATTTCTTGGGCCATCTTTTCTCAGTCTATTTAACTATTTTTTTTTGTCATTTCAGGGCAGCGAAGGAAACCTGTCTCTCATTATCTAGTTGTACACTGGCCACCACCGGGGCCTTGATCTCAGCTGGGGCCTCAGGCACCACAGCAGTATAAATACTAATAGCACAGAGGAGTCCTTTGGTGAATACTTTTTGTTGTAGATTTTGTAAGATGCTTTAAGGACTCGTTTTCTAATGGGCCAGTTTTACAAATTTTACACATAAATCAAATAAATATGGCAGTAGGGAACAGACTTTAGAAACTAAATCATTGTGGTGGAGAAGTCGGATGAGCATATGGCAAATATCCTCATGCTGCTCAGTTGTACTATGTGTCTCTACAAACACAATTAGAACAAAGCTTCTTTTTGAACTGCTTCAGTATGAGCTTCTTGTGAGTAATAAGACCTCAGTGTGTGCAAGAACATTAGTACAAAATTATTAATCAATAAATCACTCAGCAAATAATTCTCCTTCTCTGACATTCTGCTTCCTAATTACCTTGCTGTCTTTCGTTTACTAATGGCAGCTAAATCCCCAGTCAGTTCCCTGGGAGAGAATCTAGTGAAGAAAAAAAAAAATCTGTGGAAAGAGACTGGACTAAGTGAGCAACATGGGACAGCTGAAGGAAAGACTTTGAGAAACACCACACTGGACAAAGATTTTAATAGCTTTTTTTCTTCCTCTCACTCTTAATTTTTCTGGATTTCAGGGATTCTCTTCTTCATTGTTCTTTGTTGCACTGTCCTTGGGCATGAGAATGTGTAGTGACAGAAGATAAAAAGCACTTAATGGACCTTACTTTCTTCTTAGTAGTCCTTGAATTTGTATAAGCAACCTTTTTGTGAGGTTCACTTTTGAAAATATTGGACCGCCAGGGAAGAGAGGCACTTGAATCAAAGGCAGAGGAAGAAGACTCTGGAGCAGTAATTTTATGAGTGTTGCTCCCTCCGTCCAACATCTTGTTTTTCTGACTTCATATCACTTTGTACCCTGAGGCAGTAATATATTTGGCAGCTGCCAGCACGCCTGCCTCTGCCTTACTGCTGAAATAGTTTAACGTCCTGAAGCAAGGGGAAAATGCCCTAATCAGAAGGGCACACCAGAGAAGCAATGGTTTTATGTATGCTATTCTTTTCAGCTTTGCAGACTCAAAAATCCTGGTGACAAGATCTTGCACAATTAAAGATGATGCAGCAAAAGTGTAGTCACTTTCGTTTGGGCTGAGCACATACACAATGCCATTACACTAATTTAAAAACTGCTCTGAGAATCAAAGGAATCCCTTGCCTTCGAAATATAAAAGTACTCCTCCTGCTTCCTATCTGTAAGGTAGTAAAGGAAAAAAGTCAAATTGATTTCTTATCTGACTATAATAAAAAGCCCGCTCCTTTCTTTCTCCAGAGAGAAAACAGAAGTACACCTTGCATTTGTTTCCTTTTCAAAACCCTGAGGATGGTTGCCCTGTTTCTGTTGGTTTCTAGGCACCTTTCCACCTCAATCTGCCTTGCCAAAACCATCAGATATCTCTGTCATGTGAACTAGGCAGTGAGCCAGCAGGTCAGAGCTTACACAATTTGTGGCGCCTACTTAAAGTGTCTGAGATTCTTACCAATCAGTCTGAACCTGGGGGCAAAGTGTAATTCTTTCCCTCTCACCCATATTTATAAAATTACACAACGGTAAAGTATTACACTAGTTGATTGCTTTGGATTTCTATTTTTCTCTATTGGGGAACTCAGAAAACTTCTGCATCTCTTTCACTACAGGTTAATCCCTGCTTTGTGGTAAAGGTGCAAAGCAGCTCGTGTGACAACCGCCAAAAAAAGTAGGTTGAGTTAAAAGAGGTTATCTCCAGAAACAGTGTGCTTAAAGAAGATTACAATGTATGAGTGCCTTACCAAGGCTGTAATTACTTCTTTCTCAGGAAATGTTTTCACTGAGCTGAATTTGAGGGTTCTTCTGTCACCTAAGGATTTTTAGACATAGTGCAATACAGACTGGATGCATTGGATTTTATTGGAAAGATATACCGTTTTCCTAAGCACAAATGAAGTTATAATGTTTTTATTAGTGTGAATGTAGAAAAATTGAGTTAGTAAAAAAATTACTTAAGGAGAAGGAATTTTTAAAAATACAATTATTTTAGTTCCTGATGAATTGCCTTTCTCCTTAGTTGCAAGCCGCTCTCTCTTTACGCATATTTTTACTGGGCTCCTCCTTCAGAACATTTCTGGTATGACCCAAACACACCCACACCCTCAGCCTGGTTCTTCCCAGTCTGAATTTTTACACTTTCTGATGTGCAATACCTATCAGCCCATTTACTAGTAGCTTGAAAGTGTAATAAAGATGAAAGAATAACTCCTCTGCATGCCTTTCATTTTCTTCCTCTTCCCTTTGAGACCGCAGGGGGAGACTGAACGCAATGTGTGACCTGATTATTTCATAGCCTCCCTATGGCAGGGGCTGTATGGATCATATTGTTCACACAGTGCGGTGCAAGAATTTGGCACTTGTGGATTAATAAATGTACCAAGCCCCAGGCACATTCAAGCTGGCTTTTGGCACAGGTGAAGCCGGTGGTTTGCTGGGGCAGCAGGTTGCTGAGAGGCCCCATCCTTGCTGCCTGCTTGCTTGCTTGCAGATGCCAGTGGGGCATGAAGTGAGGCTTGAAGATGCACAACAGTAGAGAGAAACACCACTCCTTGGCTTTTCTTCCCTCAGGAGCTGGAACACATGGCTACATTTTGCAGGTTTTTTTTTCTTAGCTCCCCAACCCACAACTGCCCCTTCCTCCAGGACAGAAGCTGCAAAGCATCAGTCAGGCCCTCTCTCCTCATCGCAGGGGCAGCAAAATTCAGTATCACTGTCAGGTTAGAGAGCCCTGAGATATCCCTGGATTCCCATCAAACAGTACCTGGATGGCTCCCTTTCTTCCAGGCCTCACCTGAAACACACTGTATAAAAGTGAATTCCAGTCTAGCAACCACTTAATAATTGGGACTTCAGATGATGTTATGTTGTCACACTCCTTTTACATATTCTCAGCGCATATAATCACAGAAGGAGCTCATCTATGGAAAACACATGCCTACTGGGGGTATGCCAACATTACAGCTCTGAGTCAAATAAACTATCATGGATATACCCCACAATTCCAGGAAATCTTTTCTTTAGGATACACACAGAAAATATAAACAAAGTTATAAAAATCAGCTGTGCTATTTTGCCTCATTTCATGCTTCAGTTGTTTGGGTTTCTTTCACCCAGAAATGGATATTTCCCCAGGCTCCTAATGGTGTCATTTATCCTTCAGCAATACATTTTTCTCTCTGCAGTATTAATTTGTACACCAGAGCTGCATTATGATTAGGACATGGGATGAAAGCCACAGCAGACTTGTAAATTATTTTTTTCAGATATCTGCAGGAAAGGATCACGCTTCTTCAGTTTTCTAGGAATATATAACAGCTTTTATGACTGGAAAATAATACAGGGAGCAGCTCAGAGTTGGGCCTACACAAGCCCAGTGGGGCCTAGCAGAGGCCTAGCACAGGTTGGCGCGTTAGAGTAGCAGCCGGCGTGGTGTTGAAAGGCAGTAGCACTGCCAGCACAGACCGTGCAGGGAGGAAAGAGGGATTTAGAGGGATTCTGAGAAAATAAAATGAGAAGTGAAGAAGGCTGATGTTCCACACAGAGGATCTGCTCCTTCTCCTCTCGGTAGGCTCGTTGTTGGTAATTGTACAGCAGCATAAATGCTTCTCACCAGCCCTTCTTCTGTCAGGGGCACCAACCCAGCTGTGGCTGTAATACATGAGCCAGGCCACCCTTCAGATTGCTGTTCCTCAACCTGGGGACCAACTGGCTTGGAAATTGTTTTCTTGTCTTGTGCAAAGGTGCTGTACCGATGTGGACACTCTGCTCTGAGGGATTTATGAGGCATTTACAGTCTAATTAATAAGGAGTAAAGGACGACTGGTAGAAATACCAACATGGTAGACATCCCTGATGCCTGTATGGGACAGAGAGCTGCGGTACACGAGGGTTGGCTACATCCACTGCTTCTGGGCCTCTCTGTCCCTCAAGGATAGCCAGATTAGGAGCATGAAGTCTTACCAGCGCCGCTACAAGAGTGCAGCCAGCAGTGCAGGACCAGAGTTACGTCATCTACTCTCATGTTTTTCTTACTCATGCTCAGAAGTATGAGGAAACGCTCTCCTTCAAAAGAATATTTTGTATATCAATAACCCACTTTATCCAAGATTTCAAAGGGCTCTGTATACAGTCATTAAGTGCAACTCCTATCACACTGATGCTCACGGAGAAGTTGGTAACTGAACTTAGAAGAATACACCCAGGAGACCTGACCCCTTGCACTCTTTCTTAACCTTCAAATTACATTTTCCTTAAAAACAAATAAATGACCCTAAAAATCCCTAAGAAGCTTTAGTTACAGAAAGAACAGCAAGAAGCACAGTCTTGCTTAGTGATATCACACAGCCCTATACTTAGGCTGCAACTGTTAGAAATGCTCAAGCGCTTGTGCGGAACTATAACTGTAACCATGTGGCTCTGGGAAGTCATGGCATGCCCAGCCTATTACTTGCTTCAGTAGCTGGGTGCAACTAGTTCAGCATTTATAAAAACAGCAAGCTGGCTGGGAAACAAGGATGTGTGAATTCCTGGGAGTACAACATTTCTCCGATGTCTGATATTTCCTCTTTGCTGATACGATGATATCTGAGGCTGGAAGCCTGGAAAGTTCTGGCAAATCTTGCTGGCAAACTGGCAAAGCATGACAGTATTCTTTTGATTCTGAACACAGATACCTTGATAGTGTGTGTGTATTTTAATCTTGGGGCACAAAACAACTCAGTGCATGAGGATGGGAAAACAGAAGAGAAAAAGGAATTAATTGAAGTCAGACATCTCTCTCTTTTGTTTCAGTTTTGCTGTTTTGGTGGCTGAAAGGGTTAGTAAAGTTCCTTCCCTACAAAGCTGGCACTATTGTGATGCACAGTCTTAGGAGAGAAGGGTGGAGAATCCCAAGCAAAAAAAAAACCTAGTATCTGTGTGTACAGCAGATGATCTCATCCCAGATGGAGATTCTCTGGGATAACATGTGCCCACCTGTTAGTGTTTCAGCTACTGACAAAGCAGGATACTCTGACTCTGTAGTGTGCAGTTTTCAAGGACTTAGGCTACAGTTCAGTCAAAACTTAAAAAAAAGTCTGCCTTTTTAGAGTGCACATATGAAGACTATTTAAGATGATGACCTGTCATTGCTAAAATTCCTGAAGAGTGCAGGTAAGAAAATTTGCTTCTGTCTGAGGTATCCAAGTTTGCAGTCAGCCATGTGTATGAAGTTTATGTTCCCAGATCTGTTACCATTATCAGTATTTGCAGGCGTTTTGTCTCTTTATACATTCCTAGATGTCTCCATGTAAAACAAAATCACTACATTTATGCAGCTTATGGTCCTGAGTAGTTCCAGTTCTTCTGTTTCTGGAGTATGGTGGTAAAGCAGCTGTGAATTACATAGTGACAGAGGTACATGCCATAAAATAGATATGGGCTTGAAGCAAGTGACATGCCTCCATGTCTTCTTAAACCAGTAATATGACAAGGAATATGATTACATAGGTATTACAGGAACTTCAAGAAGCTGGGAACCCAAGTCTTACCTTTCCACCCTCAAGGGGAAAACAGAATGTTTGTAATAATTTCAATGCCATGCCACAAACCCTTCACCAATCTCAATTAGAAGGCTCACCTTGGGGACCAAATAACAAAGTATGAAAACCACCTCCTCGGCCTGAAAGCTCCAAGAAAGATTTTGAAATGCTTTTGTTAAAGAAAGAATCCAGACTGACATCATGACATCCCTGCCAGTGTCTGATTTTTCTGATACGTGACTCATACTTAAATGAATTTAGCAGTGAAGATAGCTAATGCAAATGTCATGTTTAAATCCAAAATGAATAATCCCAGAGCCTGGAAATCCAACCACTTATACGGGAATTGTATAATGATTCCAAAATCTTTCTCCCACTGCCTGGATACTATACCTTACTGCTAAGAAAAATGATGATGGTCTAGTCCCACTGCCCCTTCAGTGCCTTTGTTGTTTCCTGACCCTGAGGACTTTCTTTTCATAACATTGGTGTTAGACACAGGTTCCATTCTCATTCTTTTATCTTACAAAACAACTCCTTATGATTGCTATATATTCTAACACAGACTGCTGTAAAATACAGTTTTGGTCTTGTTTTTCCCCTTTCTTGTTATTTTTAACCACAAAATTAAATCAAAGCTTGACAAATAAAAGTCTAGCTTCTGATCGATGCAAAATATGCTGATCCAGCATGACCCAGCAACAGATCTTAAAATGAATATACAATATTTCAAGCAGTTTTCATGGTACAGGCTCTCTCTTTTTTAACGCAGGAAACCAGAAAAGAAGAAAAGTGAAATGAAATGGTCCCTTCATAGAAAGACTCCCATCTGAAAATTGTTTTAATTCAGGGCAGCCGTGGGTATAGTTTACATAATAAAAAGCAGTTTTACTAAAGTGTCTGTGGTTATAGTAACCCAGTGTAGAGGTCCTGATCAAAGCTGCCTTGCAGCCAAAGTCATCAGCAACCCGGCAGCATGCTTTCGTGAAAAGAACTTTCTTTCTCAGCTGGGATGGCTCAGTCCCACTCCCAAGAAAACCAAAGCTAAGCAGAAAAGAGGGTGTAAAATCAAGACACTTTTCCCACTGTTTCAGTAGTATGTATTAAAGACAGGGAGGACTCAGGTGGAGATGTACACCTTTGGGAGAATAACTGAGCTTCCACAACCAGCCAGAGTTATGGCTTGGCAGACCTAGTGTAAGCAGCCATGAGATTGAGGACTGTCACTTGTCTGTTGAAAGCTCTACTCCTGTAGTTCCTCTGCTTCACTTATCAGCTGCAGGTAGAGATAATGCTCAAATGAAGTAGGCCTTGATCTCTGCTGAATTTGTTTTCAGAGCTGAGGAAATAAATTCAGAATACATTCTCCTGACCACAAAACTGATTCACTTCACAAAACTTAAACAACTCACTGTATTCTCCCTTCCATTGTTTCACCAGCTCCAGTTCCAATGTGTAGGTCTTGCAGAAAGGAAGGTACGATAATGCAATCTTATGTTACAGTTATGTGAGAAAGAGAGACAAGGAGAGTCAGACTGTTGAGTTTGCAAAGTGCTTCCCTAGGTGATCCAGGACTAAGCATATCCCACCCCACTAGGAGTCTTTTGTTTTTAAGTTGCCCCTTGTTTTTTTTCATTTTTCCTCCCTCTCTTTGGTATGTCACTTCTAAACGTCAACCCAATACTTCTATGGGCAGAAAATGAAGCCGCTACAGGCCTTGTTCTTTTGAACTAGGACCCAATTTGATTGGCGTCTCTTGACTTTCAGTAAACTGTGCTTTCTGAAGTGTGAGAGAGATCCCTGCAGCAATAATGTCCATATCAAATCATAATTAAAAACAGCAGTGAGGAATGTGCTGAGATTTGAACTGTAGACCTCCCAGGCCTAAAGCCCGAATTGCAAAACAGGACTTTAAAGGCTCATGGAAGCTTTAAACATCAGACATTTAATCACAACGAGTCTGTGGGGATGATTTCCAAAAAAAGAAACAAAATCACACCACCACAGAGAATAATAAGATCTGAGCATATGCTGTAGCAGAGAGACAGTTTCTTCACAAAGAGGTCACATGCTGTGCATCTACTTTTCCATCTACCAATGACAGCTTGAAAATTTTCAAAGACATCTGCAGTGGGAGTCATATTGAGACAAACCTGGGGGAGAGGGAAGGTTGTCTCTGAAGCAAGAGTACAGTACGGTTGTGATCCCATGGCAGCTTGCCATGAGTAGGAGGGCTCCACCCAAAAGTATCAAAAACAAATTAACACACCTATCTTTTCTTAGACTTCTTGGAACCTATACAGATACTTCTGTCAACCTCCCTACTACACCTTACCCCTAACTGAGGTCAGCGAGAAGGTGAATGAATGAAGAGGCTCAAGGAAGGTTGACTATGCTGGGTCAGGCCAAGGAGCTGTCTAGCTCAGTATCCTGTCCCTAACAGCAGATGACTAGGGAAGGCATAAGAAAAGGGCAAACATAAATCAAGTGATCCTTCTCCTCTTTGAAAGTGGGTGTCTCTGGCTTATCAGTGAGACCAATGGATTGAAGCAACGTGAACTGAAAAATTGTTTGCACCATTTTTCTCATGAACCAGAATAGGACTTGAGCAATCTCAGGTACCACTGCTGCCAAACCAGGACTGAGCTTAAAGTGTGGGATTCTGATGATGTGTTGAAGACAAATTAGTTGGGCACTGGGTGGAGCGTTACCCCTAGGTTGTGTGTCTGCTTCACTGATAGAAGAAAGGCACAGCCTGAACACCTTCCTGACCCACAATACTGAATAATTCCAGATGCACTCCCTGATGTGTTAGCTGATGAGCATGAATCAGCCTTATCCTTTATGTACAGCTACAGGAGGCACATGGCTAAACGCTGGCTTTATGTTAATGAGCTGGGGGAGGACTTTCATTTCCATGCAGGTCATTGGATCTTTCTCATAGTTCTGTTTATGTGTTTGATGACCTTCAAAGCTCACTGCAACACTGAGCCTTTTTTAGTCTAATGATTAATAAACCAATTACTCTAATTTAAGGTAATGATGATTTTATGTTATGAAAAGGACTTTAGCTTTGTGGGGTTTCCTGGCCTTTTCCTACAGCATCTTAGTATTGCTAATGGGAAGAGATTCTTGTCTGTCACAACTGTGTAGGTACACAGAAGCCTTTAGGTACCTAAGAAAGCTGTTGAGGAATACCAGAAATACTGAGATCTAGTAACGTGGCAATTTGCAGGAAGAGATTTGAACTTAAGCTTTCTTAAGGCTGGGGTCCACTGTAAAAGGAGGCTTGTGTTTTCCTAATCTTTCTACCAGCAGATGCGGAGGGTGGGGAATAGATTTGATCACCTCAGGAAGACTCTGTAGTACTAGTATTTGTTTTAACATCTAAAGGCAATGTGTTCCTGCATTTAAAAGGGCTTTTCTCTGGTGGTGGCAGCAGTGGACATCTGCTGTCAAGGATTCCCATTGACTGAGGCAATGATACTAAAGTCAGAACAAGAGGGGAATATAACTTGGCAGAAATAGGACTGTGCTCTCTCCTTTAGAAGAATTAAAGTCTATGTCCCAAAACTGTAATGTAATTTCTTAATTTCACGGGTTTTAATTTTTTTTTTCTCTCAGAAGATCAAAAAGAAGACTCTGTGTATGTAAGTGTGTAAATACATGACAAATACTTCCTGGTTCATGTTCACCTTGCCTCTGAGTATCTATCAGCTTCACTCTGCCATTCTTTCAAACCCTGAAGATTAGAGCAGCATTTAATTTATATTTAATCATACAGTAAAGTATTCATCTCAGAGATGGTACTTAATTGAAAGGATTGGCTCTGGAGGGGTTCCTTAATGAAACCGAATCCCCGTCACTGGAGGGCTTGAAATCTGGAGAACAGCAGAGTGTGGAAGAACAGACAAGGTTGATACTGTATGAACCCCTGATCTGTGACTTGGTACATAAGATACAGGAGAGAGAACAAGAGTTTGTTCCTGTGTTCTGTGAAATAAATTTACAGAATCTAAAAATTGGAAATGGGGAAATTTCTCCTTTTGGTGCTTCTTAGTCATTGTTACAGGAAGCCGATGTTTTCCTCTTCATGTGTTAAGCTCTAGCAACCTGTATTTGTTCAGAGACAGACCTCAACCATCTTCAGACCCTGGAAGTACCTTGCACCAGAGGAACCACTGGGGACATTGGTGTTAGAGGCTAGAAAAAGGGGGCAGGCTTCTTCAGCTGGAAGAAATCTTGTTGTCTGGTATGTCCCCAAAAGGAAATGGATTAGGTATAGAAATTGTAACTCTGGTTCAAAGCCAAGATATAACTAATCAAACATATACATCCTGCAGAAGCAAAAAATCAAAGCTTTCCTTACCCACATTGTCTTTTCTGGCCACTCAACCATTCTTTGTCCTAGATTCAAGCACAAAGGTCAGTGCATGGTTATGTTGGAACTAGAGTGTGGCTGAGAAAAAAGCAAATGAGACATAGGGATTATAAAGCTGAGAAAGTGGAAAAAAGGGATCATGGGTATGACTGTGAGAGACAGAGAGAGAAAATAGGCAGAAGGGTGTAGCTACATACCTTATACCTGCTCAAGTTAATGATGTTGCTGGAATCTCAGCCTGAATTTCACTGTTCCAGGAAGTGATTTGGAGACTTGCTGGGATTCCCGCTTTAAGTCTCATGTCAATGCTGTTATTCAAGAACTTATTTTGATTTCTAAGAGTTCTCTTTTATATCCTCCAGCATTAGACTTTCCTCACACTTGGCTTTATGAATCATAGAATCATAGGGGTTGGAAGGGACCTTGAAAGATCATCTAGTCCAACCCCCATGCCAGAGCAGGACCACCTAGAGTACATCACACAGGAGGAGGCTACCTTTCAGCTTGCTCTTTGGCTCCTCATATGACAATTGGAAGGAGATAGGAGAAGAAGCTGCAAATGTTCCTTTAATACCTGAGCTAGGAATCCTGTCCAACTAAGTGAGAAAAGTGGGACAAAGACTGTGAGTGTATCATAAGAGGCAGGAGTAGGACTGAAGGTCTCAGAAGAGTTCTATGCTTTAGTGAGAGGCAGATAATCTCCTGTTTGATCTCTTCATTTGGAGGAAGGAATGCTGCTGTTGGTACATGATATACTCAAGAATACATGGGGCAAGAGACTGATGATGACATAATTATTATGCATTTACAGCACCCAGAAGCCACAGCTGAGATCAAAGACAAAATCAGCCTCGCATTCCTACAGTAAAAACAAGCACAAAGTGAGGAAGAGAAAGATTTTAAGAGTGAGGGAACACGAAAATGGAGCCCACATGTGGTTTTCAACCATTATCACCTGCAGCATTCTTTCTCTGGCACTATTGTCTTGCAAGGAGATGTTCATTCGCCTTGGTCTGTGTATACATATACTTTTCACAGGGGTTACTTTTGGAGGATTTGGGGATTGACCATTTTCCAAATTGACCTTGTATAGCTTGGAGTTTCATATGCCTATATAGTACTTGATCCAAAGGAGCGTTGTATGCTCTATGTCACTCTCCCATTTCCCTTCATTTCATTTTATTCTGTTTAATAAATGCAGACCTTCCTGTTCCAATGTGATACAAAGTAGTTTGAAACAGAAGTGCTCACACTACTTAAATCAAGCCACCTTGGGTATTGGGATTGGTAGAGCTTTGCTGCTGTTCAGCATCAAATTTGACCTGTTTGGATTTGAGAGAAGTGGGATCTATTTGCCTTAGAAGAGAGCTACATTACTAGTTTGTGCTGATGTTTAGGTTAGTATTTTCAGGTCCATCTTATTAGCTAGTGCTGTGCCCTGCAGAACTCATCCTCCATCCCTGGAGGGAACTAGGACAGCGGGATGCCTTCTATACCACACAAGACTAAAATAAGCCACCAGAACAACAGGAAGCAGAGTGATTTCTGCAAGGTGTTTATGTCCTAAGCTCTCGGCCAACTTTCTTCCCAAGCTGTCATATTCCCCAGCCTGTCTGAATCCCATCTACAGCTTCAAGAGTTTCCATCTCATCTTGTGCACAGTCCATGAATAACTGCCTTGTTATGTATATGCATGGTAGAAGGGTGGGGTGGAAAAAACTCTGGTAGGAGCCTGTCTTGAGCTTGCAGTAAATACTTACCCAAAAGAAACACCAATGAGATTTGGCAGCTGTGAGGAGGACTTCTGGAAAATCATTTCAGGTTCCTAGGAAGTGAGGGAGGAATTTGGTAATGGGTGGGGACATTTTTTCTTTCCCTTGCCATTTCTTGTCAGAGAAAGGGGAAGATCTAATTCCTCATTACTGATTTAAAGAAATCCCCTGTACCTAGAAACAATATCCTCTGCACCTAGTCTATGCTTGCACTGGCTTTAGAGAAGTCTCAGGAGGAATTTGAGTAGTATAATACCAGATCTGTCACTCTCCAGCAATCCCACAGTAGCTGTGGGAGTCATAGAGGCTGCCTGTCTCAGAGAGCCAAGCAGAGAAAGGCAGAGCACAGTAAAAGCCATCAGGAGACATCACTTTAAGTCACTGAAATATTTCTGTTACACTAACCTTTTCCACTTCTGGGTAAGACGATCAAGGTAAAGAGGTATTTTGTCTTTCTCTTCTTTGCTGTATTCTGTTGTCTTCCTTGGCATTGACTCATGACTATTTACCTAGAAGTAAATAAAACTAAATGATTAATTCTCCCTCCTTAATTCATAGTAGATGAGTCTTCCAGTGTGATACATTTATTTTGCACCACTGTAAAATTTATAAGCTCCCAGTCTTGCAGCTATAGTTTGCAATGTTCCTGTCCCAATGATAAAGGATATCACTTAATCTGTGCACTTGAATGGTGAAGTACTTAACATGTATCAAAATTAAAATTTCATTGTTTCACCAGCAAAATTTGTACCAGCTTGGAATAATTTATAGGAAATGTACACTTCTTAATCACCTGGATTGGCTGGAGAGTATATTGTTTATCTATTTTGTAAATATACTAGAAATTGTATACATGCTATTTCTATTTTACACACATTGCATTTAAAATAAAAAAAAAAAAAAAACCTCCATAGTCCAGAAGGCCATAAACATATGCAAGAAGTCTTGTGAGTGCATGTCCTTTAGGAAGAATGTCATTAATATATAGGTACTGTACATAATTTTTTCATTCACTGCCTATTTTTCTGATTCTTGCTGCTACCATTGTTGCTAGAGATGCATCTGAAACAATACATTTGGCTTTGGCTTCCTCCTTTAGTCCAAAAAGTTGTTTGTCCTATAGTGGAATTACCTTTAAGTGATGTTCCATTTGCTTATTTCATCATTGTTATCCTTTTTGATGTCACACCTGGAGGGTGTGAAGGTTCTAAACATGAAAAGAAGAACAGAAAGCAGCAGAACATTGTTCCTATTGTGGAGCTCAGCTCTCCCTCACACCTGCCCCAGGTTGTGATGATGGCAGCAAGGAGGCTAGACAAACTTTGAAAATATTTTGTAGCTTGACGCAAGTCTGAGGAGCTAAATCTTTTTGCTCAATAGCTCAATTCTTCTCAATACACAGCAGAGCATAGTTAAATCTTTTTGCTCAATAGCTCAACTCTTCTCAATACGCAGCAGAGCATATAAGGAGCCACACAAATTTTCCTTGCAAAAGTTACACCTGCCCTCTGGGTGGTAATAGTTTATAGCTCCTCTTGTTTTCCTCACAGCTTTTTTATTTGCTTAAATGTTTATATGGTGCTTCCATCCTGTTGAATCTACAACAGCTTTCTGTCATGTAAAGGGTGGAGGCATCTCTCCAGACACTGATTCCTGTAAACTATTGGCTTTGATTAGTTTAGATGAAAGAAACACTTATTATAAAACTTCCCATACTGGATGCAGCTGTGTGGGTGGATTGTACACCCATAAAAAAAGAGAGGAGTACTGTATTAGCTAGACACGGCACAGCAGAGTTTGGTGCTACATTAGCTCCATCTGTAGTCATCTAAAATCATCCTTTGTAAGTCTATCGAATGCTACCTTTTGCAACACCTGCTGAGAAACTTTTTAAGATAGGTAGAAACAACCAGTTGTAATCAGCTGTCGCACAAGCGACCTCAGCATACAAACTGAATGGCTGTCTTGCATTGCACACATGAAGTCCAGGGAGGATTAAACCACCAAACAAGTCTGCAAATGTAAGGGTCTTTATTTGGGGCAACTGAGTATTCTGTTTTGTTCCCCTGTTTTTTCCTACTTGGCTGTCATTAGAGAACAGAAAATGTAGACAATGCTATCTACTATAGGGATTATTGACTACGTATGATTTTTTGAGTAGCTGCAGAGAACCAAGTGTAATCTTTAACAGTTTCTTCAGTGGAAACAAGAGCAGGATGATACATCTAATACTGTGCCTCTGACACAGAAGAAGGGTTTTTTTTGTCAGTTAGGTACTAAGGTTGTAAGGCCTTCGCATGTTTTAATTTGTGTGAGCAGAATGTGTTTAGACTGGGTCAGGAGGATGTTTTGGCATTGGATGATGAGGATGTTTGGTTAAGCTACTTGTTAAATTGGGTAAATCTGACATCAAAGAGTTTGATAAGGTATTTCTAAGATCTTTGTGACTTCAGTGATGTTGTTAGTACAGAAATGATATAAAAATAAATGAGCTGACACTTAACCAACAAAAAAGGTTATCCCCAAGTATATTGTAGGGTAGATCAGTGGATATGGCTGTAGATGAAGTGGGCTGGGCTGTGAAAAGGTGTGGTCTCCTAGCTCTTTCCTTACTAACTACTGGTCATTTCCTTCTGCTGGGCAAAAGTGGTGTGTACAGAAGGAATAATGAGCTGCAATGAGCTGCTTCTTGGATTCTGGTAGTAAGTAATGTTACACAGAAATCAAGAAAGTAGCTTCAATTAGCATGTGATGACTTGCAGTGCTTTCAGGGTAACTAGTTAGCAACAAACCTAGCAAAAGCAGCAAGTGTATAATTAGACTTTTTACCTGAACAGAAGGCCAACAAAAACCTTCAGCAGCACAACTCCACCAAGGAGCTACAAGGACAACAGGAGATCCAAAAGACATAAGGATGGTCTAACTTCTGCCAGCCCTCTGTGAGCCACAAAATAAAAACTCAGTGTCTCCACTCCATAATGGCAAGATACAGAAGAGGGTCTGTAACCTAGAGATGCTCTGACCTCTTTGAATTTCTGTCATATGTGGGGAGATTGGTGCCAAGACAGCACAGACCCTTAGGGAGACACTTAGCACTTCACATGAAGCAGCATCCACGTGAGAGGGACTTTCTCCTGTATTCAGTACCGGGGAACACTGATATGACTTAAAGCTTTAAGTTGTACTAGAAATAACCCTGTTACAGGACACTGCTAACAGCAGATAGTGAATGCTCTTTCCAGTAGACCGAAAGAGTACTGTTATCCATGTGGGCACTCCAGGCAGGGTGTAATTTCTCTTCTTTCTCACCAGCACAGGGAGTGAATCACAGGGATACTTTGCTCAGCTTCAAATAGCAGATGAATGCCTTCAGTCTCAAATCATTCACCCCTGCTGCTTTCCACCACAGCAGAAGGCAGTGCTTTTACTGGAGCTAACAGAGGTGGCCAGCAAGGCCGTTCACCTTGAAGTGTTAAGACAGCTTGAATTCTGTTCCAGGCCAGCTCCTCCATTGTGCTAGATTAGGACTGCTCTGACGTCTGTAGTTGTTGCCCAGTCTTCCCCAAGACCTGTACATGCATTTTAGCCTTGGACCTAACCCAGCAGTCACCAGGGTCTCTGAGAAGACTTTCTTTCACCTCAGTGGTTATTAGAGCATAAAAGCATCTGGATTGGGCAATGGTGTTCTCGACTTAATTTTCTCATAAGATCAATTTTGGATGTAGGTTTTTATTCCTAAGATGTGGCTTGTCGAGGAATGAAGGTGATACAAAATAAGGAGGAAAGGAGGTGTTTTTTAATCAGTAGAAGAAACTTTCTGCCCTGGAGCAAATCCCTGTCTTCTGTCTTTTCCAAGGGCTCAATGCAAAACATGGGCCGAACACAGCTAATGAAATTCTATTTGTCTTAACGATCTTCTGGGCACAGGAGATCCTTGATGATCAAACTGAGTTGACACCTGCTGCTATTAAGTTCTGTTCCTCAAACTCTGAGACAATCTCAGCAGATAAATGATATAACATGTTTCCCATTATGGTATTACCATAAAGCCAGACTGCCTTATGTTTATCGTGTAAATAATTAGTCACCAGGCAAATCAGAAAAAAAAATAATAATCCGACCATCACCTTAAATTACCTGCAAAACGTTTACCTCCATTTGTCTTTTAGGGCACTTATTTTTTGCCATGTGGTCCTGGTTCTTGATTAGTTTAACAACTCCCCCTGCAATTTGACAGCAGAAGAAAAGAAGAGGTGATTATTACAGTTACTGCTCTTGCTTTGCCTTGAAAGTCCATTCTAAAGAAGGCATTAGAGAAGGCTTTCTTGTGGCTGAGAGATCAGATTACCACAATTAAAGTAAAAAGGTGTGGTGCTATTTACTCTGCATGTTATGACACATGAAAGAAAGTGATTCAGGCAAGAAAAATAATTACACGTTAATTTGTGTTTGGCAACTTTGTTTCATATACGTGGCCCACAGAGCTTAGATAAAAAGCTATTTTGTCCAGCATGTGCTCTGTGTAAGCTTGGAGGAGGCTTATGCCGCTGTGCCATACTTGACAAGGAGCTGCATGCACATGTGTGTGTGGGTGAGGAAGCACGTGGGGCTAACTCCTGGCCGGACACTACGGCACTACCCTGGACAAAGTTTTCATTGTGAAGCCACATACTGCGACTTAGGTTTCACTCAACTGAAAAATGGTGCTGCAACTCAGAAACTCACCTCAGGTTTGACAAAATTCTTGCAAATCTGAGAACACATAGAGTTTCTGGGTCAGTTCATAGAGTTGTATGTAGAATTTGGGCATGGATGAATCTGAAGGTGCAACCCTGGAAAACACAGATTAGATAAATTCATACAGTTTTCTGTTGTCTGGGGAGTGGGGGGTAACTGCAGTGTCCGCTCAGCACAGCTCGAGAGGAAGTTCAGTCATTGCAGCTGCATAATATATCATGTGTGATCTCTTCTTGTGCCCTGAGAAAATATCCCCTTTATTAGCCTGGCAATAACACGCAGGGAGGCAAGCTCCAAAGCACCCAGGAGGGTTTTGGTGGTGTCACACTAGGTTTAGTAGTGCATTAGAAACACAGGATGTTGTTACAACTGTGAAGAATAATGCAATCTGAACATGACCAGCATGACTACAGTACTGCTTCCTTACTGTAAATAATTTCAGCAATAAATTCTTGACAAAATCATTTCAGGCAGGGCACTTTCTGTGGTAGTCAGACATTAATTTTACAAAAAAAGATCTTGAACTGGCAGGTTTTCATAAAATGATACACAGACCTTCATATCAGGTCTGTTAGCACAATAGTCTCTTCATTAGAGAAACCACTCTCAAAACGGAAGAAACATAAAAAGAAGCTTTAAAAAGAAGGTCTGCTATCTCGTTTTCAGAGGAACTCTCTGCATACGGTTGTACAATTCTGCTGACTTCAGGACAACCTAATCTTAACGTGACAATGACAATAGCAGAAGATTTGTCCCTCAGGAGAATATACTCATAGCCCTATAGTTATAATTTAGTTCAAGGAAATAACAGTTAGTCATAACGTGAAAAGAACAAATACATGAAACGTAAACCCGCAAAGCCTCATTTTCCCACAAAGTAAGCTTTTTGCATAAATCATCAAGAGGCAGTTTTAATATTAATGAAAAGTTTGCTGTTCTTATATCAATATGTATGTTGGACTGATTGCCTGAGTATGGAAAGGGAATGTATTTGCATTAGTAAATAAAATAAAATTTCTGAACATAAAGGAAAAGTCCAGCCAATGGAAATGCACAGTTTTTATAGAACAGTTTGAAATAATATCATTTATTCTGTGTACTGGTTAAAAATTATATTGATCTAATTTGGCAATTATTGTCTCTTTCCATTCTGCCAACCTAATTTTAATCTTGCAAACAAGAGACACTGAGCTTTTTTACAATACTACAAAGCATTAATTCTAATCTGTGAGCTACGGAGTCTAGGGAATGCATGATTCTTTGGTGAAATGCTTTTATTGGCATGGCACTAGGATGGCTGCTTGCAACTGGCAGAGAGATGTTAGTGCCTTCTCTAAGCTACCAGAGTTCCACATAGTCCCTGGGCACATTCTGCGGTCAGTTTTTGCAGTGATTGATCTGGACACTGTATGGCACTGGCAATACAATCGCGGGTGTACCATGTGAAACTGGAGATCTGCTTAGACCAGTAGCCTGTCTCCAGCAGTGACCAGTAGCAGACATTAAGGGCAGAGAATACGAGTAAGACAAGCACGTGGTGATTATTCCCCAGCATCTGCTCTTTGCCTCCAGCTGTTGGTGGCTCAGGGATATCTCAAGCCAGAACTGGCGCCTGCCAAACCAAGAGCTCTCAGAACATCAAACATGCAGAAAGTCTCTTTCATGTGTATCGTGAGCAGGATAAAGTGTGTTTATGAAAGGCTGCTAAATGTCCGTTTTGAACTACCAGGTACTTCTAAGAAGAAGGAATACAAACGTTTCTCTAAAAAGATAAACATTCAACTAATGCATCCATTTCTGAGTGGTTTTGAATGCTCTGCATTTGGTGGCAGGTGTCAGCAGTAAGAAACACAATTAAGGTTGGGATAGTCCTGCATTATAATAGTACCTCTGCTAGGTAGCTTCATTTGCTTAACGTATACCTGCCCCAGGGTACTTGGAAGGTGGCCAGAGTCACTGACAGGTTTGTAAAATGTGGGTGCACCCTCTAAAGTCTCAGAAATGCTTTCAAAAAAGAAAATAAGTGTGGTGTTTCCATTGTGCTTCAGAAAACAAACCCTTCAGGAAGAAAAAAATAATGGAAACATATGAAATGTAAATTGGATACACTCAAAGTTAATGAAAGGAAAATCTTTTTCCATTTTAGTTAATGTCTTAAATTAGAATTTTGGTATAAAACCTGGAAAACAGATGGAGAGGATATATTTTTTAAAAAAGAATTTGTTACTGAATTTAAGGCTCATGAATGAGAGTACCTAATAATAGCAGTGGCTAGACTTTAGCGTGGACTGCAGTTACACTGGATTCTTCACCATAGTTCGCTCAATACATGGCACGAACATGTCTGTGTGTCCCCCAGCCACATCTAGCACCTTCTGCTGATCTAATTCAGCCAGAAAACCACTCCTGCTCCACTCCAGTAGTCCTGACTTGGGTTACATCTTTGTTTGTTGGTTTGTGTCTCCATTATCCCCTGGACTCCAGCATAGTCCATTTCTGGGAGACTGTATGGACATCCTTTATTCCCTCTTGCCCAGTCTGATGCAGCTTGACCTGAAAACCTTATGCTGTCCTCATCTTCTGGCCTTCTCAGTTTCCCCCCCCTCCTTCAGCTGGGAGCTACTCATTGAGTCACATCATTCAGATTTTCCATTGGTCCTTCCACTGCTTTTGGTAAAACTCTTCAAGTTGTGCATTTGCAATTTACACTAACAAAACTAATAAAGAAAGGTTATAAATCCTTGTCTTGAATTGCCCATCAAGAAAGTTATTTCTTAAAAGAAAGTATTTGTCTTTTTTCCATTCCACAGCTTTACATGTATTTCTTCCTCTGTTTTTATCAGCCATCTTTTGTTTGCATAGCTGCTCCCCAGGATATTTGTCACGGCTGGCTTACAGCACACTCTGCTGATTTACAGCAGCAATTAATAATTTCATATCTGTTGGGAGGGGATGGATTTCTATCTTACAAGGATGAGTAGTAAATGATACCCACAAGTCTGAAAAATGCTGATGAGCATTTTTTCATCTGAATCAAAACACAGAGTTCATGCACAGGTGACAAGCTTGGGAGGAAGTTACTGAGCAAGTATGGAGGGCATCAGAGAGATGCTCATAAGTCCCAGGTGGGAGTGGGACTGACGCTCTGTCCCGACTCAGTGGTGTCTATCCCTCCACCCACTGGGTGAGATCCTCTGCTCCTGTTAGTCCAGCTGGTCCCATTGGCATCCCACACTGGAACTGGCTGGCCCTGCTTGAGCTCTAATGCTGTGGGTGCTGCAGGTCAGTAGATGAGAAGTTGTAAGCAAAGTTGTGCAATTAAACTTGCAAAGCACCAGCCCACATTCTAGGCAGCCCTATCTGATTCTTAACTTTATGAGCAACCACACTGACACACACTACTGATTGGTATGGAGGGGGAAGGAAAAAAATGACCAGGTTTGCTGCATTTGTTAAAATCATTCTGGGCCAGAGTTTTGATCTATACCCTTCTTTGTACGCTAACTCACAAATTTTAGCCAAGAGGACCTACTAGCTTTCTTTGCAGGTATCAAACAGAGCAGAGTGAAAAAAAAGGAGTTTGTACTAACACAAAGCAGCAAGAAACCCTTCTTTCTATCTGGCCTTTTATTGCACTTCTGTGTATTCATTCAGCTTAGAGACAGCACTGATTGTCTCAGGCAGTGGACTGTGAAAAGTCTGCAAGTGCACAAGAGGCACACAGACCCCATCGATAATAATAAACTTGTTTAGTAGATGCCCATAAATTGTTCCTGTCTGAAATACTGTTTATTGCAAAGTACCTGAGTGTTCCTTGGCAACAGTGTAACTGGACTTCTTAAGGCTTCCAAGAGCTGTCTTCATCCTGACCTTGTCTGGCATTTAAACTCCTTCACAGCTTAGCACATTTTTGACCTTGCCCTACATAGGCTGCATGGCTTTCCTTTCCCACTCAGCTAATCCACCATCTCTCTTCCTCCAAGACTTTCGTACAAACACACTAAACCAAGATGGGTAAGCAGCAGGTACAAGAACACTGAGCTGACCTCACTGCTAAATCTCCAAGGTCGGACTAGCTTCTATGTTGCGCAGGTGAGGGGATATCTATCTGTCAGATGAGGACAGCCTTCAGGGTTTTTACTGTCCAGCGCTGAGCACACCATCAATATTCAAAATGCTAAGAAGTAGCAAGCATTGTCCTGAAACATGTAACACCCACATTACTATTTTCCTGGATATTCTTAGTTATAAAATTGAAACTACAGGAGAGACAGGCAAAGGAGGAAGGGGGAAAGTCTCCCTAGGTTTTATTGAATGCTTTTAGTCATTTGGGCTGACCATAAACTGAAGGTACCTTGTATAAGGCCTGAAATGTTGGCTTTGTGCACATATATGGATCCCTTTAATAACCTGGATGTACACAATTGCCTTTCAACCTAGAGAATTATATAACACTTTGCATGGTTTTGCAAGGAGTGTACTAGGGAGTATTTGAAAGGATCTGAGCCAAGAAGCTGTACAGACAGCAAGGCGTCTGTGTTGCCACTACAAAGTGGATGTTAATTACCTAAAACAATACATGTAATAGGCGAAGAGAAAAATGCTCTGCATTGCCTTGCCATACCCACTCATCTAGTGCATCTCTAACTGCACAGTTATTTAGCCTGGAGGGATCATAATTAGCTGCTTCATAAATTAATAAGGGAAAGGAGGAGGGAAGGGGGAAAACTACCAGTGCAAGAATGGTGGGAAACTTTAGATAGGATGTTTCTCGAAGAATGTCGTTAGCACGCATAATTGCTTCATTAAATAAAGACACATACAAATGCACAGGGATCCTCCATCCCTCGAGAGAGAAGGGTTGAAAGGCACTATGTGGCTCCCAGTTGAAGGACACTGTGGAGGTGCCAGGCAATTTCCAGGTGACTGCCGTGCTGTGACCAGCATGTTGAAAATCTTCCCAAAGAACATGGAAAAGTGATTCGTGGCCAAGTGTAATTCATGACTCCCTTTAACACCTTTCATCCAAGGCACTCAACTAGTATTGAGCACCAGTTGGTGAAGCGTTGCATGGTTCATCATGAGCAAGGTGAACACATGTATTATTGTCCTTTTTCTACAGATGGAGAAACTGAGGCAGAAAGTGACACATCTTACTCCAAGTCACTTTGGCAGGTCAGGATCGGGCCAGCTGCACTAACCACCACTGCCCAACTCCAAATGGGTATAATGAACCTATTGGAATCCCATTTACATTAGTTAATTACAAGTTTGTAAAAACAATGGGGTTTATTTCCTCTGTTCCTTGAAGAATTTACAAGGTGGGAGAAGCACCTACCCAGTTTTCAACCAGACACTAGACCCAATTAGCTAATTAGCCAGTTCCAGGCTGGCAGTTGGATGCATTCATATATCTTCATACACCGTTACCACAGTCTGCTTTGGAACCAAATCCTCTTACAGGATGGTAGAATTATCTCCAAAAGTACAGGAAGGGGATACATGGTCTATCTGACCAGAGGCTTTGCACCATGTTCCTCTTTTTTGTGAATTTTGCTCCAAAGACTTTCACACCTTTAATCTGTTAATCCACGGCAACTCATCTTGGATCCAGAGCCTGCCTTTATGGGCTGTTTCTGCATATTTTTTCTCTTAAAAGCCAGGCTTCTTGAATCACAGGGAGGTGAGGGATGTGACTTGACTATAGTCCAACAGCAAGTCTCAATGATTCAAAGTCAGAAGTGGAATTCAGCTTCCAGGCTTCAAGAAAAACTGGGCCAAAAGGAAACTCTGCTTTTCCCATTCTATGTTGGCCAGAAAGCTAAAAGTTAGGCAAATAGGAAGCATGTCCCACCCTGAGCAATATGGAGAGCATGCTTTTTAAAACTGCAGCTGGCCTTTTTTGGTGGTAACTAGCTTTCCACGGGAATATGTGAGATTTCAACAGAAAGGCGTGTGGAGTATTTTCTGTTTTATTTTAAGTATTATCTCCTGTGTATACTTATTTGCATTCACCCTTACTAAACACTTCATCTCCTGAGCTTGTTCCCTCAGTGGGTGTGTTTTTCTTTTCTTTTCTTTTCTTTTTTTTTTTTTTTTCCTGTTTTTAAGTACCTTTACACTCTTCCTCCCTTTCCTCTTTTTGGCCAAGGGTCTGGCAATTTCTCTAATGAAAACAATTGCTTGCATCCAGAAAGTATTTTTGCTTTACATTAAAACCTCACATTCTTTTTTTACCCCACTTCTGAATGCTCATTTTAGACCATGCATCTCCTGCACATTCTTGCTTTATTTCTTTAGCTCCCTACATGCTGACCCATCATTAGGATGTTGTTTCCACTGACTTCTCAATGTCTAACCATGACTGTTCTTGATTGCCTTTTCCCTCCCCACCCCCCACCCCTTCTTCCTTGGAGCCTCCTCTGCTTTCCCCAGCCCATCTCAGGCTTCCCCAGCTTCCCATTGTCCTGTAAACCCAGGACACATTTTCATGACTTTATTTGCTCAGAGAAGTAACTTTCTTCTCAGGCTACTGAATTCAATAATGTCATTTATAAAGTAAGAATGGGTTATAGCAGCCTGCCTTTGAGTTAAAGCTTGTGGAAAGTCAATGTCCAAATCTTATTTCAGAAATTTTTGAAAGTCTTACTCTACGTGACTCAATTACTGTGTCTGACTCTGCCAGCTCCCTGACCGGGTCTTCTCTATGCCTTCACCAGGGAGGAAAGCTAGAGAAAACCTTTCCATCAAAGACTGAGCTGGCAACAACAAGCTTTCCCACTCCCTCCCCTTTTCTCATTATAAATTTCCATGGCACAATAAAGCATTTTCCAACCAAGACTTGTGCTGAACATATTGACAGAGCTAAATACTTCGAGCCATTTAGATTTGGGGTTTTCTGGTCGGCTGGCTTACTAAAACTGTTGACTTTCAATGGCAAAGTTCCCACTGACTTCAGAGGGACTTGGATTTCACCCTGTGTGTGGTTAGAGCATCTATGACCCTGCCTTGTGTGGAGTATGTCATGATCAAGTTCTTAAAGGTAAACAAGCACAGGTGGCAAAAATACAGCAATCTTCCATATTCTTCCATCTATAACTTTTAATTATTAATTTCTTGTAGTTCTGTAAAGTGTAAAAAGTGTATCCTTTTAAACAGATTTTTGTACTCTTAATTAAGTGTTGTTTTTCAATAAAGTATATGCTTCTCGCCCTGAGGGTATTCAATCGCAGGCCTTTCAGCCACTACAGAAGAAGTGAAGAGAGGTTTATGATAAGCAGGTACTTTTTAAAGATTTATTCTGCAAGCCTGGGTAGTTCCTTGACAGCAATGATAAGAAACCTATAGTTTTCTGGAGTTGAAAAATCTACTGTATTAAAACCCTTGGAGAGGTTTACATCTGAGTACCTCAGATTCCTGACTTCAGGCCTGATCTTAATTTCATATATTTAACTTAATTGATTTCAATGAACTTATGATGACTTGCATTAACGTAGGTGGGTCAGTCCTCTCATTTCTATTTTGATTGTGCAGTGTGGTTTCATAGGCATCCAGATAAATCCAGTTTTCTCTCTGTGGTGGTGAGAATGCAAGGTCTAGTCTTCTGGCATTTCCTGCATGCAAGAAGTGAGCTTATGTGAGGTCAGATGCCATGGCATTGCACTCCTATGAAGGGCTCACCAAGATAAATGAAAAACCAAGATATGTGTGAGACACTCCCCCAGGGATCACCAGAGAACAAGAAATGACCTTTCACTGGCTGTCCCATAAGCATACCTTCATCCACTCTTCCTAGTGATGCAGTCTGTTGCTGCTCGTGGAAGGAGCCAGGAATAGTTCTGGGCATGTCCTGATGTTCTCTTCCTCAGAAAAAGTGTCAGCTTGATCCTCTGGGGATAAGAATAGTCACATGGAGATGGATGTCATTGTCAGGCACTAATATTAATCTTAATTCTGAAGCACCTATAGGTGGGGAATTTGATTCACTCTCTAGCAACGATCAGGATTTCAAACTCCTTTTAGCTGTGGTGACTGATGGCCTCAAACTCTGCTCAAGTACAGCATGTAGTAGCTGCCAGTTTTGCCTCCAAAGTCATTAGCAGAAGCATAGCTTTTTACTCCAACAACATCCCAAGTACATGGGCAGCACTGACCTTATAATTTCAAAAATTACCCAGTAGGCAAATCCCCTGTCTAATATTAATTCATGTGACGTTCTAGAACCATGAACCATGGACATACTGGAGTCCATTAAAACCCAAGCACTTCATTCACGCAAGCATGGGAGTAATTAACTCTTCAGTGTCTCAAGTTCTTGTGTGGGGCACAACTGTGATAGCTCTTGAGATAATCATATATAAACATGGATTCCTCCCTGCTGAAACTGGCCTTGAAATCAGGCAGCTGGGCTTTCAGTGCAGTACTGGAACTGTCTGGGGTTTTCAGGGAACCTGCTCTGTCCTTCCGTCTTCCCTTCTTCAGAACCCTGCTCTGCCAGAGCCTTGCAACATGCTACAAAATGAACATAATGCAGAGGAAAAGCATGGTGTGAGGTCTTTTCTCCATTGCTGCCTGCTTGGGGACATCAAATGGTGTAATGCTCAATCTTGTGATATTGCAAACTGTTTTAAGAACTATGAATCAACTTGTGTCTGACTCCTGCAGAGGTAAATAAATAAGGCAGATGTACAAGGGATTGAGACCACGGCAAGGAGTGTTGCATTTAGGGCATTAGATCCAAAGGACACTAATCCTTCTGCACAGGCAAAGAGGAAGGGCTACCATTGCTCTGGGATATTCTTTGTGCCTTTCCATAGCCTGTCGTGGGGCAGGAGAGCTGTGTGTACACCTTCACTTGGAGAACGTGTGGGAGAGCGCGCTAATGCAAGGACTCTATCAGCCCAAATGTCAAATGTCTCTTCACACTCTGTATAGTAACTGGCTGCCTTTAGGATCAGAAAAAAATAGTGCTCTTCGCATTTCTCAGCTGCCTCTGACTCAGTATTTTAAAGCCCTTCACATAGCTGCTGAAGGGCTCTTCAACTCCCCCTCCCCAGTAAATGTATGTGCTGCACTGCTGATGCACAGAAAAGCTAATTGACTTAATTTAAGTCACACCACATCCTTGGCAGAGCTGTGAAAGGAACCTGGGCGACCTAAGGAGGGAACTTCTCCTCTTCTCTGTCTGCAGAGTTTTAACAGCAATGTTGTCAGCTAGGAGACAGATTTCATCAGCAAAGCAGCGTCACTGGACTCTGCTAATAAACAGCTTTATGTAGTCTGCCTACAAGATCTGGCACATGACAGAACCATGAATAGGGCTGAAAAGCGTGTCGGGGAGAGAATTTCAGTAATGACAAGCGGCAGATTAGGTGTAGGGTGAGCATATTGCAAAACAGTATTTTTGCCTCAGATGAGCCTAAATCAGCCACACACAATTTTCCCAATTCATATAGCTAAGCTCTGCATCCCTCCTTCAGACAATGTTACAGTACTGAGTTTTGTCTTAAAATTCAGATATGTGGATAGAAAAACAAAATGAGAGAATTGAAAAAGGGAACTGATGAGTCTCCTCTCATGGAAAATGGAAAGCCCTGGTCTCATAAAATTTCTCATAAAAAAAGGAAAGAAAAGGAGTGGCAAGGCTAGAGAAGGCAGACTTGAATCAGAATCAAAACTTGAGCAAGCAGGACTTGAAAGAGAGTTTGTTTCTTCCATTTACTTATTATTTATTTATTTATTGTCCTGGAGGGATCTTAGGTAAATAAGCCTGGCACAAATACTCCTTGAAAACCATGTTGTGAAAAGGATGAAATCAACAGTTTGAGGTGCTCTGTACAACAGAATTAGTCAAATTAGCTGAACCAGAAGCAATAGATTATCATACAGCTCCAAATGTCATTTGTGGCTTCTTGTGTCAGCCATGTGACACCTGTGTTTGATATTCAGCAGCCTCACACAAGGCTCTAAAGGGGAAATTTATTTCCTCTGTTTCTTTGCAAAATGGTCTTCTCTTTTTTTCCTTTTTTTTTCTTCTTTTTTTTTTCCTGTCGCCCAGATTTCTGACTCATGTCACACGGAGATGATATTAGTCACAAGCTACTTCCTGTTTTCCAGATAACTTCACAGGCTGGGGCTTCATGGTCAACAGCAAAACCAGGTGGAGCGCAAGGTAGATGAGAACCAAGTACTGGTAATTGCCAGGCAGGCATAAAACCTACACATAACTGATTGCTTATCCTCTCAGGCATCTTTTTTGTTGTTGTTGTTTTCTATAAAGGAAGGGAATTATTTTAAAGTTCTTTATATTCATATATTTATCTCCTGTGAGTTTTCCCAGACCAACACACCAGACATGTCTTTACTCGTCTTGTTCTCAGTACAAATTTGATCTCTGGCTTTTAAAGGTGAAGCTCTTGCTTTGTTGCAAACCTATCAAGTGCTAAGTGAGAGAACGATGCCAGACAACCGGGAAAGGTTCAGAATAATTCCCTGCAGCCAGGGCACCAGATTCATCTTTGTCTCACTATTTTCTTTTCACATGTTTCTACTGCAAACACCAGCACAGAAGGAAGATGTACCCCAGTTCAATGAGTTTTATTGTACAGGCTGCTTCAGCCCTTGGTGTGGCTATGCCTTTAGCTATTGCCTCCTACAAAGCAGATCCATCTGATGACAGTTCAACAGACAGAAAACAGAGGATTACATTTCCATCATTAGGGAACCTGCTTGGTTTAGGAAGGCTCCTGGAATGGGCAGCAGTAAGAATTGCCCTAAAATGGATCCCTATGCTCCCCATCCATAAAGGATTTTATAGGTGCCACATGAAATGGTCACTGAAGCAACTGGACCAGCTCACCTCCACCTCTCTTCTGCTGTTCTGCCCTTCTCCCTGCTCAGCTCCACTCTTGTGTGCCAGGCAGTTCAGTACCATCCAGGACTGGCGGTGCTGGAGAGGTGTGATCACACCTTGGGCAGACATCCGTGCCTAGCTCTGGTGCAACTAACAGGAAATCAGGGCTCCATGAGCTCCTGCTGCTGATCCAGGCAGGTGTATACAGCCTGGTGAGATCCAGGATGTCACAGTTACCAATTGCAAAGTTAGCAAAATCAAAGCTCGCTCAGGAACAAGGCTGTAATAGCACCTCTGAATTGCACTATGAGCCATCCTTAGGCATGTGGGATTGATGTTGCCTCTGATTTATTACTGTGCGTGTTGATAGGAAGTTTGTAGTACTCCCTTTCCAAAACATGTAAGTTTTTTAAAGTATTCTGGAACATGTGTGCCCACCCTTGGTAATGCAGCTAGCTCAGGGGGAGAAAATGGTTGCCGTTTTAAAGCAAACTGTAGCATTAAGCAACTACCTTGTATAAGAAGACAAGAAGACTTTACCTAAAAAGAACTGCAGGAGATATGAAAGCAGAAGGCAATTATGCAAATTGCAATTGGAACAGGATTACTCAGGGTAGAGCCATTTACTTCAACAAAGTGTGCCATGGGTTTTAGTGGTATGAGTGTGCCAGGGGGAGTGGGGCTGGCCGTACCTGGGAGTACCTGGAGGCACTGCTGAGACAGAAGG
>NW_008616280.1:0-1938 GCF_000691845.1 Merops nubicus
AAAAAAAAAAAAAAGAGGTTACCTTATCTCTGAAAGTCTGTAACTGAATTCCACCAGCAAATTGATAGCCCACATGCCTACTGCACAGTCCCAGCATGCCCTCTAGGCTTGCTCCACAAGTAGAGTCTCCTGCATCCTGCATGTACTGACCATTTCTGCCTCAGTTTACTGGACACTCAGTTACCAGTTCTGTGTTTCAAGCTGTTTGCAGGCAGTCAGTCTGCCCACATTGTTTTTGGTTTTCACACTGAACTGGGTGTTTGCAGTGAAGGTATTTGGAAGAGAGAATTCTTTAGTAGTACCTGTTAAAAACATCTTAACTTCATATTGTAATTACTGCCATGAAAATAAATACTAAATTGCTTGTAAATCAAAATTTCATGCAATGCTATGATCAAAAGCCCATCAATGGATATTAGAAATAAAATGTAATGCAAATGGTAAACAAGTATGTATATAAAAGTCAAAATGAAAATGCAGAGTTAATATAAACTGCAATGCATGAAAGAGAATGAGTCTGAAGATGATTATGGTAACTCTGTTTCATACTTTGAAATAATAACCCCTGAGTAATACATTACTACTAGCCATAAAAAAAAAAAAAAAAAAAAGCATCACAAAATTGTTAGCAACCCTTCACTTACTTGGAAATAAGAATTTTTGAACTAGTGATGATGGATGCGTTTACTGGATGTGGGATGTGGTGCCACCCGCTATCTGCATCCTTCTCAATTTCCTTTGTGTGTATTAAATTGTATGCTCAGTGTTTGAGATTGGGAAAAGACACAGGCTGCTTTCCATCCCTAAAGAGTAAGTCTGAGAGGAAGGCAATGGCAACAGAGTTGTGTGGGTGTGTTTTAATGGATGTTATTATGAATATCACAAACGTATGTCCGATGGAAAAGGCAGGAGGAAGGGAAGGAACATAAAACTGAAGAGATCAGGGAACCTGCAAATCCCCAGCCCTTCAAATCTAAAGAAAGCTGGAAAGAGAGGTTCAAGACTTTTGAAGGAGTAGAATTGTATGTATGTGAAGTTTTCATATACAGATATATGATTTCATTTAACACAAATGAAACATTGAGAACATTGAGAGCATTTACCAACCAAAATGTTTGGAACTTACAGAAGAAAAACTGAGCTGATGCTTTAAAATTATAGTGCCCGTAATTTTAGTGTAATAACTCTTTTTGTAACAAAAATAGCTGTTTTATCTTGTTTCCTGGCAAGGAACTTAGAAGTAATGTTCTATGAATATACTGGAATACAGCAGGCATCAAACCAAAAGTATTTTTTACATAAAGACTGCATTTAAATATACTTTCTATTACTAGTATCCTCTATTACTAATACATTATATTACTAATGTAGCAATACATTGCTGTAGAGGATATTGAAAAAGGACAAAAAGAATCATTATTGAATACACTCCAGTATTTCATATGATGCTCAAGTCATATAATATCTGCCACTAAATTATGAACTTCTGATTTAATCATCCCCCTATTTCTGGATGAGGAGTGGGGCTTACTGAAGGACATATTGCATGAATCAGCATTTAGAAAGATACTTCTGTCCCTTTTTATTACGTGTATACAGTTTTTCAGGCATGAAAAGAATGAACTGAGAAGCTTGTGCTTCAAAACAACAAAAAAGAAAAAGTTGTAAGTATTGACTGAAAAAAGCCAAGCTGTTGGTTGTGATCACTGAGGGGTGGCTAGGGCTGGGCTATGAAGAAAATAGTTAAACATGTTCTAAAAACCTTAAGAAAGTGAATGAGACTCAAACTTAATCACTTGCCCTTCCACTTCTTTCCTTATCTACATACTTCCACAAATACTGTGTGTTTTGGCTGTTAACAAAATCTTCTCTTACTGAATCTTAACAGTGTCTTGCTGCCTTCTCTTGCAAACAAACTCAAAGCAATTCACCCCTCCC
>NW_008616280.1:1969-11372 GCF_000691845.1 Merops nubicus
AGGAACCCAGCTGTTAACCACTGCATTGTGAGCAGAGACTTTCTTGGAGGAGCCAAAACATTTCAGCTTTCTGATTACTCTCTTTTGCAATTGCACACTCGAAAGCTCAGGTCTAAACCTGAATGTGTGTCCTGGATTAAACAATTTGCTGACAAAAGTAATCAGCTGAAAGACTTACTTGGTGCAGATCTCTTATGTTCAGGTTTCTTGCTATTAAGAAAAGGCAAATAAGGTCCACAGCGTGCCGAACTATAAAAGGGTAGTCAAAGAACTGCCAGGGATCCCGAGTGGATGCACAGTGAAGGAAATATCAAGGTCTTAAACTGGGTCTGTGAAATTGCCAGCCTTGGACATTGCCAGCACCAGACCCACTAGTTGCTAATGTAAAATTCTGGCAGCACTTCCCAAATGAACTGTTGAATCTGTAGATGTTTGCAGCTACAAAAGCCTGAGAAAAATTAAAGCTTTATGTGTGGGCACATTGGCATCCATCTATGCCTATATCTGTAACGCATGTTTTATTCTGCTAGCTCTCAAGTAAAAGCAATAAAAATTTTAGGCAGCTGCCCTTTCTGATAGCTGCTACCTTGGGGCTCATTCCAATGCTCATTGAAAGTCAATGACAAAGATCCCATTACCTTTAATCATGCCAGATCAGGGCTTTATATGAGATGGTGAATCCTGCTGTGCATTTTTTTAGTTAATATTCATTTGGATTAGACCAAAATTATGCTTTTGATTGCACTACCTTATTTCTGTGTTAGCCCCTCATAAACACTCTGATTGAGGCATGTTGGTAACCAAGAATGTCCATGGAAACAGAAGATAGTTGAGTAAACATTAGAACAGAGTCTTGAAAACAGGTTTTTAATTTATAAATATGATTCTTCATACAAAAAACAATCTGCTGCAGAGATAATACCTAGCGAATCAAAACTCAGAAGTGGGTCATGCAGTTCATGGGTTCAGTGATAACCAGTAAAGTCTGAAGGTTACACCTCAAATACTTCCAGATAATGAACAGGTCACACGCAGGCCACAAGCAGAGAGTGATTTGATCTACTGATGTTGTCTGGAGCAAAATTAATTAAGTCAGGCTGTTTGCTTATCTGTACTGTACTGCTCTTTACAACAAACAAAAAAAAATAGTATTTAACTTTCTAAAAGATAACATCTTGACTTTCTAACTGTGAACATGTATTTTTGGGAGGATACAGCCTTTGTCCATGGAGGTGGCAGGGTCATCCTTTGTCTTAGTAGAGACTTCTGCTTTGATATTCATGTTACCCTTCTTAAAACAGCTAAATTTATTCAGACCAAATTGCCTCTACAAGAGTTCTACATATGTCACACACATTATGTTATATCAGGAGGGAATAGGAAAGAAAAGAGAAAAAGTACTCAGCAGAATTGCTGCAGAAAACTATTTTTGTTCTTGCCTTTGTTGTTTTATCTCTTCTGCTTCATTACAGCAGTAGAACTGAATGCAAATGAGAAAACCAGCCCAATCCCAGACACCAGTTTTGTGGGACTTAATTTAGGAATTGAATCTTCAGTTAGAATTTCGTAGGCAATTTGCAAGTGAGATTATGTGAAAGATCTAGATAGTCTAATTTTTTTTTTTCCTAGGCTGAGGGGCATTTCAGCTTTATCTTGTCTATATATTTTGCAGAAGCTGGTGATAAAAGGCCCCTTGCTTTGTGACTGTTGGTACGGACACGACATTCTCTTTCTGTTTCCTGTCTCTCTAGAAGACTTCTAGCTGAGTGCTTTAGAGCTTTTGGGGACATCTCTTCTGTTCTTTTGATAGAAGGAATTTTCTCTTGTTTTCCTTCTCTACCTTGGCAGAACCTGCCATGCAAATATGTCAGTGCACAGAGGAAGGGAATCTTTTGAAACTTGTGCCAGTATGTGTGCATTTTTATTCAGAGCTGGGGAAACTGGGGAGAAGATGTTTGCATTTTAAGTAACTTTCACCAGTAAGTTGATAAAGCACTGGGCTCCGAAAGTATAGAAAAGAGATTATCTTCATTTTGTCTAAGTCATTTCCGTCACGCAAGTTGATGGCCACTTTTCGTTCTAGCTCTTTCTGTGTACAGGAAACTAGTTCCTGGAGTGTGAAAGCCAGGCTTTCTCATCTGCTGTTTGACAGTAGGTCTCTTCCCAGTTCCCATAGCCCCACTCTTAATTCCTTGTGCACTCATTTATTTCTCTGTTTTCATGCAAGACCATAACTTTTCCCTCCAGCAATAATATGGGAACTTCTGCTTGATCCATACCCACTAGTTTTGTAATTTTGTTACAGCACCCTCCAGCCAATAATTAATGCAAAAACATAATGTGTGAATTGAATTGTTTTTTTGTAGAATATTAACCAGTTCCACTCTTCATTAAATGTGAGATTAGAATCATTCTAAGGCTGCATACTAGCAGAAGGTGTTACATTTTTCAGCAGGGATGAATGAGTGCTTAAATAATCTGCCCCAGGTTGGGTATGTCCCATGGAAGCCTGTAAGAACAGGTGAGACAAATCCCTCTTGGGAGCAGTTGTTCTACACAGGGATGGACTACATGACTTCTTAAAGGTCACCAACAGCTCCAGGCTCTGTTTATTTGGTCATGACTGTATTTTCATTCATCAACTTGTGGTACCAGCTGTGCTCAGAACAGGACACCCTCTTTCCCCTGCTTCTTAGGCATTTAGTTCTTCACAGGCCACTGCTATGTGGGAACTCATCCAGTTCTGCCCTAAGAGTAAAGAGGTCACTGCTACACTTGCCCTGCTTGTTCCAGCCTACTTCAGAAGAGGAGGTGTTTTTTTTTTCTGGGCTGATGTTTCATGTGGCTCGTGTACTCCCCTCAGCTGGCATACATCAAAATCCCATCTGAAAGGTTGATTATTGTGCCCACACTACCTGCCAGAAAACAGTTTTCTTAGTATAAAGACATCATGAATATGTTGGCGATAAATAAAAATACAGATGCATCAATAAAACATGGTCTTGCTCAGTCACCAAATGTTAAAATGCAGCCTATGTTTTGTTTTGTTTTTTTTTATTCTTGCTGGACATTTCTTAGGGTTAAAGTCTTGGTGATTATCACTTAGACTTCCTCTGCATTGCCCAGGCACAGAGCGTTGGTCATGAGTGTTATTAGTATAGCAGGGGTACACACAGAAATTCTCAGACTAAAAATAGTGTCTTAGCTACTGTAGTGATCCCTTTCTGAGCAAAATATGACTTTATTTTGCTTATCTGAATTAGACTACATGCTAGATATAGGCGTAATTGATAGGAAGCTGCACTTAGGGAAAAAGTCTTATAAAAGTGGTCTAGTGAAAGGAAGTCTCCTAAATTGTATTCTCTTTTAGGTTCTTCCTGATGTATTACCCTCATGTTTTAAGGGAATTTAGTGGTGATACCTTACATTTCAGTGTTTAAACTAATGCATTGAGGAAAGCCAGAGCCAAATTCTTAATATAATAAATAATGAAAGCAGATTACTCTTTGAATCTATTCTTACAGTGCTACGCAAAGACTCCTCCTTTGATTATTAAAGAATTTAAGACATGGATGAATGTCAGCAGGAGTCCATGGAAATAATTACATTGACTTCAGTTGGATTAGTATCAGTTTCTTCTAAAACAATTGTAGGAAATCACTCTGTAGGAACTGCTGTTGAAGTGTGTAACCCATAGAAATACCAGACTGAAAGGAATAAGTATCAAGGCTAGTTCCTTCTTGTCAGAGACAAGCAAGTTAGATAGTTTCCACAAGCTAATTGAGAAATACATATTTTTTTTAAATGGTCACAAAACGCTTCACACATGCAACATTAATAAAATTAATGTTATTTTGGAGTTGGGCTATACAGACTTGGGACTCGGTAAATTTCTCTGGATTGTGCAGATCTGCTGTCACACTGAATATCTGCCCGTTACTGCCTTTGAGGTAGGAATTCACATAATAATTTGCAGATACTTCATAGCATTAAGAGAAACAGGAGTTAACAATAGAGTCTCAAATTGTTTCCAGATGCATGAGCAAATATACTCCATTGAATCTCTGAGAAAATGGTATCGCTCGTATTAATAGTCCATATCTAAGCACCTGTGAAATTACTTGATGCTTAGGTATTCTTTAAAATTTTCGTTCTTTTAAAAGAAAAAGTGATTGATCTGGACTAAAGTAATAGTTTTCCTGAAAAATAAAAGGTTGTGTCAGGTCTTTGAGACCTGGTGTAATGACTGATTTAAGTCAGATTCCATTTTTTTGTTTTTCTATGGTCCATACTTAAATCCTATTTATCACTAAATAAATTGTCAGTTATGTATCTCAGCTGACACATCAGCAAATGCTTATGTCACATAATTCAATATATACTGAATTGTTTTCTTTTGATTTTTGATCTCTGGTAGAAACATATACAATATTCAGCCACAAAAAGTGTTTCGTCATCATCCTTGTTTCCTCCCTACCCCACTAAACTTAAAAATAGGCACTGGGCAAACCTCAACTGAGGAAAAGATGGATTTTCTTAATAACTAGAATATAATTTTTATTTTTTACTGAAGAATATAGATGTAACTATTTTTCAGGGACATTGCTTAACATTACCACATGAGTTTAAAAAACATTTAAAATATCTCCTGTAATTTTTGAAACACGGCTGAGAGAAGAAAACTTGCCTAGAACTTGTTATAGAAGAAATGAAGATCCATCTGTAGCTTTCTTTAGCAGTATATTAACTATACAATTAGTTGAAAGCAGACATTAATTTCCTTTCCACTTCTTTCTTGGCAGACAATCTTCTTCAGAATTGATGATAGCTTTATGGAAAAGACTATATATCAGAATTCAAACAGTTTTAGTTTAATGTACATTTTAGAATATTTTTGCATTTTTAATGTCTTTTCAAATACACCTTAGGCTGTTTCATTGCTATTTTGAAAGTCATAATAAAGACAATGATCATTCTTGCTTTACGTGAATGGCAATGAACAGCGATCAGAAATATTTTGGCATTTTTTTGATCTGGCCATAGGTAAAAATGTGCTATTTAGGCAACCCTTTCTGTTTTGTCATTGTAAAAGGAGCTACTATATCATTAGCATAATTTCAGCTAGCGAGGTGGCTCGAGGAAGGACAAGTCATCAACAGTCTTGGGGAACAAGTCATCGCATTTTTTTCTCTCTGTATTTCCTTGATGTTTGCCTCACACCAGACAGGTTCTTCCATCTCCACGTAGAATATGGTGGAAGAAGGCCTCCAAGAAGAGGATTTACCCCAGCTTTACAGAACCAATGCCCTCATCCTACAGTATATTCACCAGGTCAGAGTAAGTAATGTTTGTATGCTGAAGCATCATTTCAAGTAAAATCTTTCTCTCCTTATAGTCAGCTGAATCGATACAGAATTTTTCAGGAGTTTCTTGTAAAGCTTCTCCTTGAAAATACCCAGACCTTTCAGAAGGATTTATTTTCTCATATGTGTCAAAGTTCTGCTGTGCTTGCTGAACATTTGCAATGGCCTCTGCTATCAGCTGCCCATGTGGCAAGATTTCACTGGTTGCATAGATGTTAATGAACCTTGCATGACATTTCCCTCTTTGCTTTTTAAGCAGTAATGTTCAGGCACAAGTAGAGGCCAGGGTTACTACAATTTTGTCAGAAGGTAAGCAGCAAGCTGTGTCTGTGGTTATTTCATGTGTGCAGTTCAGTGCTGGTTTAAAACAATGAAAAAGGAAAATAAGGAGGGTTTTTTTTTGTTTGTTTTGAGGGTTATGGCCAAAGTCCATTAAGAGGTCAGGTTTCTTCAGGCAAAATTCTATCCTAAAAGCAAGTTTTAATCAATAATACAGGTCTGCACAGATCTGATTGATTGATCGATGCCTTTCATGTACTCATGGGATGGAGTAATGAAATAAAAAAATGTTTCTGGGAATAAGCAGTGGATGGTCCTTTAATGTAGCTGACTGCTCTCTCTCCTTGGGGCTAAGCCCCAGGATGCTTATTCATATCTTGGTTTGTTGTTCTGCTGCACTGTATCGTCTCATAAGACAGGCTCTCACTTCCTCACATCATCTAGTGATCATTCATTTCGTTTGTTCCAGCCTCAGTTGCTCTGTATTGAATAGGAGAAATCTGAATGGCACCACCTGTTTCTAAGTGAGTTTTCGTCTGGGTTGTGGACAATGACCTCACCTTTACAAACAAAATCTCAGCAACAAAGTTTTGCAGAGTTTCTACACAGCAAAACTCTTGAAACTCAGGCAGGTGAGGTGTCAGCCTAGCCCTGGATACTGCTTCCTGTACCTTAGAATTCTTCTAAGATTAACTTGAATTTTTTCTGCATGAAACTGATTTCATCTGTGCTTATGCAAGCAATTTATGATGAAATGTATATGTAAACACAGTACAGGGGAAAAGACATTTTTGAAGGGCTTTTGAAGATATATATATAAATTGGTAAGGGCACCCTGAATATCATACACACATATATAAAAGCAAGCTACTATTCTTCCTAACTTTGTAGAAAAAGAAAAGTTAATGGTTATACAGTAATGTATTTATAGTATATTATATAATAATTTTGAATTCTGGTGACAGAGACTTTCGTAAGTCACATATACGTGCTAGGATGCAACTTCAGTTTGGTTCTTTTAATATTTACTGGGATTTCAGTTATGCTCTCCTCTGTCAGTAGTTAATTGAGCACTTTCATAACAGTCAGCTACCAGTGAAATAATGTAGCTCAGTGGGTAAAGGTCCCACTTCTACAAAAGTTGTGATGTTTTTATTTAGAATGTTCCCCTGCTCTTTTTTTCCTCTGTGTAATCTTGGTGACTATATTTTTATCTCTGTCGGCCATAAACTTCCTGAATTTCATTTGATAAGAATATTGCAAGATCTAAGACAAAACAGAAACAAAAAAAAGAAAGAAAACCCAAGGAAACGTGACTTGCATGTGGAATTTAATATTGGCAAATATACTTTTATTTTACCATTCTGGATATTTCTGCTCTTATTACTTTTTCTGTTCTTTTGAATCACCTCTTTTTTTAGTTTACTGTAATGGAATATTAGATGCATTCAGCAATGCTTAAAGGTTTCTGAACATGCTTTAGATTTTAATTAAATCATTAGCTTTTCTGCCCATGTCAGTATATTTCTATATTCTTTGAGCTAGGTAGCCATCTCTGGTGACTTAGGAAGATTGTAGTTTAGGTTTTAAAATAGAGTTATTAGAAAATGGCTTTGCAAATAGAAATAGGTGTCAGTGAAGTTAAATTCATTTTAGCTAGTGGGCGTTAATGTCAACTATCTGAATTGGCATATCTGCTTAATTGGGTTTTACTTCAAATAAAAGAGTTAATGTTTAAACAAAAAAAAACCCAAACACTTTGTCTAGTGCAGACCATTGATGAAACACTAGTCGTCGAGGGTATCCTCAGAAACAGCCCAAACTGGAAATAAGTTAACCACGAAGATGGTGTATTTCACAAAGCAAAAGCTGGACTAATTTTATTCCTGTTCTCATGGATTTCTGTCTTGGATGTATAGAATTCTGTGTCTTAGGAAGGGGAGATACAGCTTCTAAATCTTGTTCATCTTAACTAGAGAAGTACATGATCTTTTTTTTTTTTTTCCTAAAATGTCCTGATTATGCCTGTGCTTGGCCTTGTTTGCACAGCAGGTAAGTTCTCTGATTTGTCAACACTTCTCTGACAATGGGGAAAATGCAGCACGATTCTCACATGCCAACAGACTGTCCTTCATTTGTGTTGTCTACACCAAAACAAACCCAGGCTGGTTGTGGTACATTGGCATAGAGCCTTTGGCAGGCACAGATTCCTCCCAAAGGGGTTACTAATATCCTTAAAGTAAAATACTTATTTAAATATCTTCATGGAGGTGAAAAAATAAGAGTTCCTTTCAGGAAGGTAGACTTCTTTTCTAAACATTTGCTGAGTTACCACTGCATACCAAGTATCTCTTTCTAACTGACAAAGCTGCCTTTGTATATGTGTCAGGGATCCTCTGCCACAGCGGAACCTTGATTTATATTCATAAGGTTCAAAGGTCTGATCAAGGATGAAAGTGTGTTAAGCTCAGGGATGCTTTCTGTCATCTTCTTCCTGACTATTGAGAACTTGCAGACACTTTTTTCATATGTCCAAGTTATTATTTCATAATTTTCTCTTGTATGATAGTTTTTTGCAATCTCAAATGTCAGGTACAGATCACCAGAATAATTTATAAACTGCATTTTAATGTCTAACTGTTCCTTCTCCTACTATTTATAGTCTACTGCCTCCAGTACAGAGCCTACAGACACAAGGTATTATAAGAAACCTACTTTTTAATCTGTGTTTATGTTCAAGTGTCTGGTAACATTAAGAAACTCCATGTGAGTTTAAAAATACACTTTACATAATCATTAAATAAATTCAGTTGTTTCTGGGACATTGTTAAACCTCTACTTTTTAGAAGGAAATAGCAAACCTCCCTACTGCCGAAGAATATAAAAAGGCTGATTATTTCAAATTAAGATATAGACAAGACTGTGTTCATGTGGATGCATTATATATATATCACACACACACACACACACACATATATATACTCCCCCTTGTCAGAGTGTATTCAGAACCCTTTCTGTTTCTCCTACCTTTGTGCAAATTTACTTGTGAGCTGGAATTTTCCTTGTTGGTTGCTAGATAATTTTTAAAATTTCAGTCAATTTCACATATTTTTCATAAATTAGATGGAAGAAAAATAACTCTTTATAACAAAGAAATGACAGCTAAAAATAGGTTCAAGATAATTTACTCAGGTTTAACATTTTCCTATTTTCACAAAGAGATGCAAAAATTAAGAAGGTGTTAGTTTGCCAGATTCATGAAAATACCTGTCTTAACCAACTTTTGAGTTTCTAAACCCAGAGCTTTGCATGCATACCTGGACAGGCTGAAAGCTCTGGGGTCACTGCCTTGTGGGGTGTTCTGTCCCCCCAGTGCCCGTGGTGCTGGCCGCCTCGTCTGCACTGAACCAAACTTTTCTTGTAACTGCAGTCCCCTGCTCCTCTCCAGTATGCCTTGCATGCTCTCAGCAACACCCATGCTGGTAATCAAGCTGAGTGGATTTGAAGATGGCATATCTAATTTGAGTGTAGAATGGCTTGGAGACAGACCAAGGACAAAAAAAGGAATATTTTGGAATAACACCATTGATGGTAGAACATAAAGGACAGGCAGGAGGGAGAAGAAACAGCTACTAGTTTGGCAAGCAAGTTTGGCAACATTGAACTGGGGTTACAGCAATGGCAGGCAAGGAAGTGTGGCTTTTTTAGTGTTAGTGGAGCATGGGATGTGGTAAGCAATGAGAGCATGGGTAATGATAACA
>NW_008616281.1:0-297 GCF_000691845.1 Merops nubicus
ACTACAATCTTCTCTACTAGAATCTAGTGATAGATTTAGCTATGAGCAGTTATTAGTATCTATATTAGCTATTAATAATACCTAATAGACTCTACTGGTGGGATCTATTCAGCTCTACTGCCAGTGTTACCTTCTAGTTACCATCACTAGTAGCATAATTATAATCTAATACTATGATTAGCTATTAGAATACATTAATAATTTATTAGTGTTGGTTGTTATTAGTGTCTGCATTAGCCGTTAATGCTGTTAACTATTAAAATCTATAGAACTACCTGTTACACAGGGGATAGAAAT
>NW_008616281.1:558-763 GCF_000691845.1 Merops nubicus
GCCGTCAGCGCCCGGAAACAAGTCGTGATTGGGGGCCACAGGCTGCCCTCGGCGTCCTCGCTGCTGGCAGACACAGACTCAGAGCCTGGCTTTGAACTCGGTACTTTATTTCACATATATAAAAAAAACACCTGGCAAGTATCAGACAAAACTCCTGGAAATGTACACACAACCCAACAAAAATATATATATATATATATATATA
>NW_008616282.1:0-8227 GCF_000691845.1 Merops nubicus
TGCCACAGCCTCCCAGAGTCAGCCCCCTGGAAATGCATTTGCCGGAGGACTGGCAAGTGCATGTGCACCTCCTGGTTTTGTACCATTGGGAAAAAAAAACAAAATACAAAACAACACACAAAAAAAAAAAAAAAAAAAAAAAAAAAAAAAAAACAAAAAAAACAAAACCACTTGAGCCACCTCAGACAGATGATTTAAACTCACTTTAAATCCCTTTAAATAATCACGACAGCAGCAACTGTGCTAACAGGCCATGGCTAACACCAACTTAGTATTTTGCCTCCTAAGAAAAAAAATACTAAAAACAAACATTGTTGACACCTAATTCCAGTGTAAAAAGGAAAGAAAATTGTGGGCTGGGCTTTCAAACACCCACACTGGCAGCTACCAAACTCTCAACAGCTTTTCCCACATAGAAGCTTTAGCTGTTCTGCACAGTGCCTCCGAGGGATGCAGTGAGGGGGGCTGCCAAGCCAGATCAAACCTTGGCCCTGGCTTTGTGCACTGCAGCTGGGCATAACAAGCTCCAAAAGGCATCAGCCAAAACGCCTGCGCAGCTCAGTTGTGGCCAACACCTTCATCCCCAGCTGCACCCGGCAGAATAGAAGTCCCCTGTTTACCAAGTGACTGGTGAGTTTTCTCTGTCTCCTCTGCATCAAGGAAAGTCTCCAAGCAGGTCCACCCAAAGATTTCCCTCTCCAGGAAATGTCACCACTTCAAAGCACTCTAGAGTATGGCAGCATGCCAAGCCAAACAGAAAAGAAAAGCTCCATCCCAAAACCCACTTCAATCAGGACACCACAGCAAACAGCACTGTTACTAAAACAGGAGCCTCAACTCTGCAGACGGCCACGTACCTGAGCGAGCAGTCCAGTGTCATTCCTGTGAAGTCAAAAAACTTCAGGTATTCTTCGGCCACAAGCTTGCTGAATTCATTGCTTCGAACAAACAAACAAGTATGCAAAGGTTATCAGTGAGGAGTGAACCCCTCCAGGACCAGCACAAACAGTGTGCCCGAAGGCCTCGTGTCAGCACATACTTTTTACCCAAATGCTTGGCCACGTCAGAGCGTTTGAACCTGTCCAGGTGGTAGAGGCGCTTGGCCAGGCGCCTGGCCGTGCCATTGCTGAGGTCGTGGCTAAGGGCTCCAGGGGCATCCTTCTCCTTAAGTTCTTTGCTCCCCATGGCAGCACTCGAGTCTAACACCATGTTGTGAAGTTCAGCATTGCTATGAGACAGAAAGAACATGGGAAGACGACACATAAGATGGCATTACGGTTTCACGAAGGATTTAATTCGTCTTAGACTAGAAGGCAAGTAATGGTGCAGAGGCAAGAATACACGGTATAGCAAATTCCACTTAACTGAATGAGCTGTGCAGAACAGGGACATTTATTTAGCAGTCATCAGAGGTTAGAGAGTTAAACATGGAGACCCAAATACGGGCTTTCCAACCAGCAAAACGGTCTGCTCTGCTCTCACCATCAGAGTGTGCCGAGTGTCCACAACCTGTGTTCACTTCACAGTCAGCTGTTTGCTGTTATCAGCCTACACATGACAACACATACTTCTTCTACAGTGCTGCTTGCACTAGTATTTTTTAACCCAGTGGCTTGCTTGGCTTGACGAGGTCTCTGTAAAAGTAGGCCATTAGCCATTTTCCAGGGGGAAATGCAGCAAGCAAGCCAGGGTGCTCAGTAGCTCCAAGCTAACTTGGCACAAGTCCCTTCCTCATTCTTCCTCAGTTGTCCTGGAGACAACGCAATTCCCCAAATCTGAAATAACATCCACAGGAGTCTCAGCAGCTTCCATGCCACCATGAGCCGTGGGCATCCCACAAAGAGGCACCACCAGAAAAAGTAGGACTCAGAACAAGGAACACAGTTTGGGGAATGGGAAGGAGACACAAGCCACCCAGGCCAGCCTGGAGGACTGCTTGCTTTTCTCCCCCTCCCTCATGGTGGCAATAATTTCTGGCTGGTCCAAGTCAGGATGTTCAGTGTAGCAATCCCAGGGCACTTTACATAAATCATGCATTTACAGGTTCCTCCCACCTCAACTATAGTAGGAAAGCTCCGGCAGAGCTCTGTGCCTGCTTTGCTTCTCCCACCAAAAGGCAAGAGCCCTCCACAGCAGAAAGCACACCCCACACACACACACCTGCACACAGGCAGGCTTTTAACTTGGGAAAAGCTTTTCTCTGACACTGGCATGAAAATTCTTGCAGAATATCAGCTCCATGTGTGTGTGCATGACAGTGTTGCTCTTTTAAAAAATATACTATACAGAAATTCTCCACTAAATTGTAATTTACAGGGGGCTAATGAACCAACAGCAAGGGTCATGTGCAGGGCAGATATGAGTGGAATGAGTTAAAGATTATTTTAAACACAACACTTCCACATACCACAGTTTCATACACCACTGTAATCTTCAGGCTTGAAAAGCCACAGTTACAACAACAGATCACTCTGCTCCAGTAACAATTATCTAGCCATTTACTGAAATGTCTGCTAGCCTCTTATTAACCCTTTGAAGATGACACTTTCCTATAATGTGAGCTTAAAGTAAAAATCTTTGCTACTCTGCATGCCTTCTTCCACAAAAATCACCACCTGTGCCCTACCTCTCTTCCCATGCATGTTTTAAGAGAAGGAGGTATGCAGAGCTCCTCAGGAAAGAGACTTGCCCACTTCACATGTGTCTCCATCCTCTCAGTTCTGCTACAACATCAAAAGTATAATCCACACTTCAGGTGCAACTTTTTTTCAGCAAGTATTTGGGGAAAACAGTCATCTAACTTATTCCTACAAGTAATGGGGATTGCATTTTGCATTTAAGTGTGAATAGTAAGATGATGTATCAAAAGGGGCTCAGTTTCAGTGTTTTAGTAGGGAATTAATACTGTAAATACAGTTCCAACAGCATTAACATCACTGACCATCAGCTACCCTAGAAAACAATAAAAAAGCCGCTCCTGACACCGATGTTGTGAGAAGTGCCTCCTCAGCCCTTTCCAAAAGTGCCAACCCATGTCTGAAATTCTCTAAGTTTGTTCTGCTCCAAACTTGTGAAGAACACAAATTCCCGAGTCCTCTCACACGTGCCCCAAGCAATGCCTTCTCCATTCAAATCAGGCACACTGATTTCAAGCTCCCAGCCCCAACAATTGACAAGACCAAAGGATAACCAGGTGAGCTGACAGATCTACAGACCCCTCCACATAAAAAATGCTGCTTTGAAAGCCATGCCAGCTTGCAGAACCTCGCCCATAAATCACAGCCTTGCTTCACCACTGCTCTTTATTAAAGACAATATTTATAGCCCTGAAAGATGGCCAAAGCTGACAAGAAACATCTGCACCCTGCTATGAACCAGTGCACTATAAGAGTCAACGTTACCACAAACCACTGTAAGTTTAGAAAGGAGGGAAGTGCCAGCATCTGCCACTTAGAGAAATAAACAGCACAGCAGCTCCCAGCTTCTCTTTTGCATCTCAGAGCAGTAGCTGGGATGTGAAGGAGGAACACTCAGCAAGGAGGGTGAGCTCTTTGCCTTGTTCACCAAAAGAAGCCAACAGGGCTGCATAAGAAACCTTATCTTCCAAGCTCCCTGATTTCAAACTTCACCTTGATGGGGGGTCCCTATACATGTATCAGGTCAAAGAATAGATGTTTCCTTCAGTTATTCTGACAATTAATTAGCTTATTTTAGCAAGTAGAAGAAGGCAATGAAATCAACAATACAGGTTGTCTGTAATGCAAGCCTCTTCTTCAGGGAAAGTGCCAAATTGTTAATATTGAAGTGAGACTTCAGTTCTGCAGTTGGTTAGGCAGTGAGAAGACTCAGTGCTCATATCACTGAAGGCTTAGGAAATGCAGATTCCCTGTGCAGGACTACTGCAAGCTGCCCTCCAGGCAGGTCATTTTAGCTGGGTCCAGGCTGCATTACTCGGATGAAAGGCTGACATCTCTTCTTCCCTCCTCTTAGTCTCCCTGTGTGCACCATTTTCCTTCCAAGCCTCATTTTCCCTAGCGGCTGAGAACAGGTAGAAATAGTTGCCTCCCTCCCTAAAGTGCTTATAATGGACTCAAGGGCTAGGAGCAACCAAGGTTGCAAGTAGGTCTCTCTTCTACAGTCTACAGTTTCTACCCATGAAGAGTCCACAGCAGCATTACCAGCTAAACAGAGCCAAGAAAGGGCTTTGTGGTGCAGAGCAAGACTGGACACAGATTTCTCATGCAGCCTTACACTTTATCACATAAAAATGAGAAACGTCCACTGACAAAAACAGGCTGAAAACGTAATAGATTACATCTCCCTAATCCTGGATTCAAGGCCAAACAGAACTGTTACAATACCTCTAGTAATTGCCGGTACAGCAACGGCTGCTCATTTTCATTGCAAGAGTGGAGACTCTTACATTAATCGCTGCTATCCAAAACCCAGAGAAAAGAGAAGCTAAAAAAAAAATTTAAAAAAATGAAAAAAAAACAGACCCCACCCTCACAGTGCATGAGCTGTGGCCAGAAACCAGGTCCTTAGACCTTCTTATTTCTGTTCCCAGCAATGTGTTCCTGACAAATCCTCCCTCCTTCTACTAAGGTATCCCCAGTTTCACAGTGGATGCACAGAGGGTGTTACTGGTGTATACAGCAGAAATTACAGCAAGTCAATAAATAGCTGCTATGGTAAACTCAATACCTTTTAACAGCATCAGCTGCCCCTCCATGGTCACAGACAAAACATGGACAGACTGTAAATCTGGAAAGCTGGTTCCCTGTAACACCCTAACAGCCAGGCAGAGTCTGAAACATTTTATACTTACCCCATTATCAACCAGGTCTACACTGATTTAGCTACCAAGGCCAAGGTATCTCAACTGTATCGTGCTCAGAATGTAGCACATTTGATCTGTTTAAGAATATTCTGGATTCAATTATTCCCCCTATTTCCTGTCCCAGGTTTCACCAAAATTCAAACCCTCCACAGCAACGCATCTTTGGGGAATGGCTGCAACTTCCAGACAAAAACATAAGCATGGCCAGTATCACAGTGGTTACAAGGCACCCCATATCTCAGCAGTCAACTCTCTCACTCTGCTAGGCTGCAAGTGGAAAATTCAGCCTAAGTACTTGTCATTGCAGGCGCCTTAAACCTTGGGATGTTCTTCATTTTTAGCAAATCCATGGGAGAAATAATCCTCTGTTTGTGCCAGGGAAGAAAAGCTTGTTACCATTTTGCTTTACGGGACAAGAGTTCAGATCCAGCATGGAGCAACTGCCCCAGCCCCTAACAAGACGTCTGGAGTTGATACTGAGTGGCAAGGTGTGACATCTCAGCCCTGGGCTGCCCTCAGCCCAGCCACGTCAGCGGTCCCAGCTTTCCACTGCCCGCAGCTCCCACTGGACTGAAGCACAGCACGTTCCCTGTGGCACACAGTCTGCCCTGGATGCCTGTGGGGCCCTCCGTCAAGGACCTCGAGTCCACCCAGGAGGGATGTGCACGACTGGAGGGAGTGCACTGGATGCATCCACTGCAGAGAGAGCCTGGGATCTTCCCAGGTCTTTTTGGAAATAGAGAAGGAGGAAATAGGAGGAAAAACAACTTTTTCTCTCAAGTAGATCTGCACACCTTTAACATGAGCTTTGCTTCAAGGCAGGCTATGTCAGGCATTTGCCAGCAAAGTCTACTCAAGCAAAACACAGCAATGATTAAAAATAAGGAAGGGTGGAGAGGCATTCTGGCACACTGAAGCTAGGGCCAGAACAAATGTTTTTTTCAGCAGGGGTACAGCATCCACTGGGGAGCCACGCTGGGGCTGATCATCACCCTCTGCAGCACTATGCTGGCCCAGTTGTTTTAAATGCCTTTACTCCAAGCTGTCCTCTCCTCCTCTTTCCAAAACAGAGGACACCATCCTCTCAAGCATAACCATCAGCTCTGGCTGTGAAAAGCGTGCTCTGTTTTCTAACTCCACAGCTCCTCAGCAGTGGTTCGCACCTCACAGCATGGCAGAGACATCAGAAAGGCAGAACTCAGATGCCCCTGACACCAGCCTGGACTGCGGGGTAGAGGAGACTTCCCTCTGAAAAGAATCCTACCCTCAGGGAACAAATCCCTGCCCTGCAACCTGTCAAAGAGACATGGATGCTCAGCTAGTGATAGTCTGCCACATTTCAGAGCTGACCAGAAACAATCTTCAGAGCTCACCAGGCAAGATCAGTGGCACAGGCTGAATTTTGTTTCAAGGGAGCTGAAAAGCCCTGCTTAAACAGCCTGGTTCTGAAAGGAGTAACTCCACCAGAGAAAGCGAAAAATCCTGGCAGCAGTGGGTGGGTATGTGATGAGTCAGTTCCTGCTACAAATGACTGACCACACAGACAGGCTGGGAACCGCTCAGCTCAGCTTTGCTGCAGCTCCAAACTGGCTTCTTCGGGGCCAGGAGACAGCGAGCATAAAACCAGGTCAAGCAATGATTTACCTTGCCAGTTACCTCCAGCTCCAGGGTTCTTACGAGATACAACTGTAGGAAGGGGAGAAAAATAATAAAAATAAAAATAGTGCCCTTTCCTAGAAGATGACTCAATGTGCTATTTCACTCTGAATGGTTTAATCGGCTTTGAAGTCCTACGTATGGATTCTCTTCAAAGACTCGCTTTGAAGTAGATCCCTCTTTGAGGACTGACACAGCTGCGCTTTGCCACAACTCGATTCCGTGGGTGTCTGACGGGCACAGCATCGGCCAGGATACACGAAGGGAGCACCATTTCTATAACCCAGAGTATTCACCGAGGATCCATTAAAAAGCACCTCAGCCCTGTGACATCACTCAGCGAGGAGCAAAGCAAAAAATAAACAAACAAGTTCTGCAATCTCCTGTTGGTTATCAACAAAATACGCATACGCAAAGTCAATTTCAGGGACAGAAATGCACGTTGCTGCTTTAAAATAACCTCTTGCTCCCTGTAATCATCTGCCTTTTTCTTTGATTAAAAGAACTCCTGCCAATCGTAAGCAGGGAGCTAACAGCTAAAGCATTCAGAAAATGTAATTTCTGGTAGGCTTGCATTACAGCCAATGGAAACGCTATCATTACAGGATCATAGCATTAGGACACGAAGTCCCACCACATCCAGGGACAGGACTGTGGCCCTTCTGAGAGACAGCATGTCCTTTATTACGTGGACATGCTGGCCCGTTGCCACCTGAAGTACAAATGTTTTGCTAAAAATACTTCAGGTTTGATTCCCTTTTGACCTCAGGTTCCTTACATCTCTGTGGTGGGGATTAGTGACTGCAAAGAGACTCTCGCCACATAAATGCTGTCATGCCTTAGAAGTGGAAACCTGGCCCTTACCACAATGGGTGTCCAAGGGCTCACCCCGCAATGGGATTTCTGACAGTTGCATTGACTTGTGGACTGGTCTCTTGGATATATCAGGATAATCCCACACTCGGGATCTGGCCCACCTGCTCCCAGACAAGAGGCAAACCCAGAGCCAAAGAATGCGCGGCACACTCAAGACACTTGTTTAGAAAACACTCACTCCTAAGTGCTTCTGGAGCCCTCTGACTCTCTCCCCTGTGCCCACCCACCCCCTGAATGCTGCAGGTGCCAGAAGCCATGATCAGTGCCAGTGTCACTTCCCCACAAAGCTCCTGCAGGGTCCTCCAGGACAGAACCAAAATTAGGAAGCCAGCAGAGTACTTCTCTCTTCACTTGGGCTCAGTTTAACTGTTTGGGGACTGGGCCAGAGAGCGCATATTAACAGGGCAGTTGGTGCAGCTGGTCCTCCATGGCAAGGAGCAAAACAGCTGCACAAAAATATGCCTGTTTATGCCTTTTGGTTAAGGCTTCCCTGCAGATGTGTGGATGGAGAGTTTCAGCGCCAGTAGCAGTATTGCACAGGAGCTTCACATTGCAACCATGCAGCAAAGTGAAACACCTGTGCTCAGGGAGAATAGTTAATATTAATAAAGGACAGATTTCACAATGAAGGAAAAACAGCCACCAACCAACCCAAAGCTCACTCAGCTGTGCCAGCAAGGAGTGTGTGCACTATGTGCCCTGTTCTTCTCCACCAGTGCTCCCACACCACTTCCGAAGCTACACATGCCTCTGTGCCATCCTGCCAGCAGCCAGGCTCTGCCTGCCTCTATCCCAACAGACAGACAGACAGACAGACAGACGAGGCAGAAGAGAGTTAACCTGCAGTAACGTGGC
>NW_008616282.1:8258-11065 GCF_000691845.1 Merops nubicus
CGTGAAGTAGGGTGCCCGGTGGCTGGAGTGGCAGCCAGCCGTGGCTAACGGATGAGATGGCAGGCTGCACTTCAGGAGCTGCTGGGGGCTGGCTTAGATGCCTCAGTTTTGGTGAACGAAGGCTTCCTGACCTAAATGGTTCTGACTTCAACAAAGATATGCCAACAGATGCCAGCTCAGAAGCTGAGCTGCTGACAGCTTTATACTGAGGCGCTTTGTGCAGTGAACTGATCAGCTGCTCCATTTCTTTTTTTTTTTTTTTTTTTGTTTTGTCTCTGGATATTTGTTTTGTTTGTTTTACTTTCAGAGGAGGCTAGGAACTGAAGAGGCGAAAAGTCAGCAGCCCTTTTTTTCTGTAAAACAACAGTTTATTCAGGAACTAGAAGCAGTTTTACAAACTCTCACTTAACCAGTGTTGCAAGCACGTCATTAGCCAAAGCAAAGGAAACTCACATGCTCTTATTTCCAGAGCCTCAACAGAGTGATGGACCATCCTGCAGGGAATACCAAGGCGATCAGTGTGGCTTAAACATTTTTGAAGTTACCAAGCTGTACAATTAGGAGGCAAATCCTCAGCTGCCAGAACGCCACCAGTTTAGGAAACAACCCCTGCAGATTGTGCCACTTCATCTTACCTGGATTTAACATAGGCATACCAGCATGTTGTGCTTACTAGTGGCTCAACAACTGACAGATGCAGTAGCCCATGTGCAGGCAAAGATGGGCTCCAGCACATCTGCTTGCTCAGTGCCTGCAGACACATTTGCCACGTTCACTCTTCTAGGACAACAACCAGTGGCATTCCTCTGAAAAACTTTCCTTCTCCTGGGCATATGGATGGCAGAAAATACGACATGCAGCCTTTGGACAGCCCTCGCTTTCCTAGCTCCCAGAATTTGTCATGAGCTGAGGTGAGTCTGAAGGCCAAAAAGTATTCACTTAGGGTCATCCACACATGGATCTGAGCAGACCTCATGCTAAATGAAAAAATTCAATCACTTTGCAAGGCGACTCTTCAAAGGGGAAAAAAGTTCTACCACACTGCTGTGGGACAGACCAATAAAATGAATGAATAAAGGTTATGTGCATTCTTGTGTCTTTATTCTGAGAACCACCACATTGATTTAGGGAGTTTGTTTTCCTCTCCCTTGGAATTACAAAAGAATACGTATGTGACATTTTTGTTTGCCTCTCCAGGAAAAGAAAAATAACGGGACTTGCAGAAATTTGCCGAGCACCAGCAACTCTTTGAAAACGGTCACAGGTGGCAAATATTTAGCATTTTTGAGGATAAGGAACTGTAAAAGAGATTTTTTTTCTTTTCCCTCTGGATTTAGAACAATTTTGGATGATGTCCTACCAGCAGAGACCACACCTTCTAAGACAACTCAGGAAACAAAACGTCAGAAGTTTTTTGTCGATTTTTTTTTTTTTTAAATTTCTTGTTCTGCCTATGGGAAGCCTGCCATAAAGAACTCAGAAAAAAAAAAAAAAAGGAAGGATTAAAAGAGATTTTGTCTTTAAAGTCTGATGGTAGGAAAAAAGGATGGAGAACATCACGAGAAGAACTTCATGCCTCTCTTAGACACCCTGATGCTCTATCACTCACTGTATGCATAGCAAAGACAACTCACTTTTCCCTCAGGTACACTTTACTACTTTGAAAATACATCCCCTTCCTCTCTCACACTCTGATTTGGTGTAAATGATGACACCCAGTTCAGCTGGTGTACACTCGGGCTCAGTGTCTGGGTGGCATCTTGCAAACAGTCTTCCTTGCTGCCTCTGAGAGTAAGACTAAAGCCCTATACAGCAAGGCTCAGCCTTGCTCTGTCTCAGCACAACCCACTGTCATGGAAAGGGAGGAGTGTAGCACCTGGGGGCACACGTGTGACAGTGGGGACCGCATGTCTCTCCAGGGTTAACGTGGCGGCAAGCAAACCAAACAGAGCCCAAATGCAATAGCTGTACTGCCACTGCAGAGCTTCAGTAAACGAGCAACTTGTGGGTCAGCACGTTTCACAGCAACCTCACAGTGCCCTGAAACATAGCAAGGCTGTCCCTCAGCCCCAAGGTCTCAACACTCCCCCTCCTCCCCTAGTTCTCCCACCCTGACCTGGGGAAATGTAAGGCTACCTCAGCTACAGAAATTCAGCTTTCCCTCAGAGATCATTACATACCCAGGAAAGAGATTAAGCCCCCCAGAGTACACCAAGGCTGGAAACATACACAAAGGCAGGCAAGCTGCATGCTCTTCTCCCACAGACATCCCTCCTCCAGTGGCCAGACACAAAGGGCACCTAACCTGTGCCAGGAACAGACTACTTGCAAAAGCAAGCCCACCTGTCCTGCAGGAAACCCCAGGGGCCAGCTGACATCCCCCCTGCCCTAAGCAAGCACAGCGGGTGGCTGCCAGAGCAGGCACATCGCAGTGCTTTTAAGAACTTACTGTGTTTAACCACGGCCAGCAGCTGATAGGGAGAACGGCAAGGACGAAACATCCAGGCACCCAGGAGTCCATAGGAACTTGCAGCCTGCAGGGCTCTAATCATTTTTTTTCCTTTTTTTTTTTTTTTTTTTCCAATTCTGAAGGCATGTGACTGGCCTTCACATACCAGAGCTGACCCCTCCCAGAGCCAGAGATTTCCTAAGAGCAGAGAAGGATGTTACCCTGGGTTTTCTTGCCTTACGCATTCAAACCTCACGCCATCTAGGGACCGCGCGTCACTCGGGGTCCCTCCAGAGAGAGATGCAAAAAGTGCTGCAGCGCTCAGCTGCCCGCCATCGGGAGGGCACGGCCGCGGGGG
>NW_008616283.1:0-1361 GCF_000691845.1 Merops nubicus
GCTCATCGTGGGTCTTTCTGAATTACAGGACTCAGGGTTGGGGTTTTTTTTTGCCTCTGGAAATAAAAGCAGGGGCAGGAATGGAGCCGAGGGGCTCGGCCGGGAGGGAAGTGTGGAGAGGCACAAAGGAAGGTTTGGGGAGGAGGGTGCTGCTCGAGCTCCTCAGAAGGGAGCTGTAGGGTGGGTTTGGCCTAGGGGGATGTCACAGAATTGGTTTGGTTGGGGCAAGTTCAACCATCCCCCCAGCACGGCCAGGTCCCCCCAACCCGTGTCCCTCACCCCACATCTCCATGGCTTGGGAACCCCTCCAGGGGTGGGGACTCCACCACTGCCCTGGGCAGCCTGGCACAGCTCTTTTGAAGCTCCATAAATAAGGATGGATGGGAGGGATTTGAGGGCAGGGGGGACTCTGGCCTGGTGGGAGCCCCTGCAGGGGTTTGGTGAGTTCCTCAGGCTCTCATGTCACGTGGATTTTGCCTCCTGGCTGTCTCATGCCTCCTGGATTTTGTCCCTCTCCACGTAGGACACCCCATCAATGACCCTCCCCATCCTCAGCCCCAGTCTATTGAAGGGTCTGCGTTTCCCTGGAGCCTGATCCTTCCAACCAGCAAATTCCAACATTAAAGAGGGGAAAAAACCTGAAGCCTCAGAGCTGCTTGAATTCTGTCTTGATTTACCACCCTGCCCTCTCCAGGCCGGTGCCGTTGGAGCTTCCCCAGGAGACTTCCCAGCTCAAGGCCCACAAAACCCACCCCTTTTTTCAGGCCTGTGAGGAGAAGCTCACACACCATGAATGGGTGGGCACGTACCCAAACCTGCCCATGAATTGCAGGAAATCAACCTTCCAGTGCATTAAAAACCTGAATGGGGCCCGTGGTGCCTTTTCTCTTGTTGCAGAGTTCTCCAAAGGTCAAGGCTGAGTCACGTCGACGTCCTCAAGCTGCAGCACTGGGGCACAATGAGCCCATTTTTTGCCTTCAGAGGCTTTTTTTTGTTTGTTTCCCCTCAAGTTTTAGCTTTCTTCTGGCCCTGGGACAATAGTGCAGTGGAGGAGATCTCCTTAGCCCAGCACGGGGTGTCTTCTGAGGGGACAAGCACCAAACCCCTCAGATGAGGCTGGATTTTACCTCTGCTCCCTCAGCCCTGGAGGATTTGTTTTGGAAATGGCCAAGAGGGTTGGCTGGGAGTGGAGGGAGAGAGCAGAGGCCTCTGCTGGAGCCCAGCACGGCCTTTTCTTGTGCTCTTTCTGGGGTGTCACCACCCACACGTGGGCCCAGCACCATCCTGCTGCCCCAGGACCCCACCGTGGACCCTCGCTCCAATATCTGTGTTGGGTACATCCAGATCCAAGGCAGATGTTT
>NW_008616284.1:0-207 GCF_000691845.1 Merops nubicus
CACTGGACTCGCTCCAGTAGCTCCTTGTCTCTATTGAACTGGGGAGCCCAGAACTGGACGCAGGACCCCAGAGGTGGCTTCACTGGGCAGAGTAAAGGGAGAGCAGAACCTCCTTTGACCTGACCTTCCTCATCCATCCGCCCTCCCTGCAATGAACACCCCGTGCCCTGGGTTCCTGCATCCCCGTGCCCGCTCCATGGGTGGCAC
>NW_008616284.1:741-983 GCF_000691845.1 Merops nubicus
CACCGGACCGGGGCACGGGGGTGGCACTGGATGGGAGTGCTGGGACATGTAGGTGGCACCAAGCTGGGTCAATGTGGTGGCACTGACCTGGGGTGTGGGGGGTACTGAGCTGAAGCACATGAGGGGTCCCAGTGCCACTCCTCCTGTCCTTGCTGTCTTCCAGCTGCCCCCAGGCTCTTGGAGGTTGGGAGGGCTCAGGGTCCCCACTGACATCTCCTGGCCACCCTGGGGGGTGCCCACCG
>NW_008616285.1:0-1127 GCF_000691845.1 Merops nubicus
CAGCCTGCTGGCACAGCGGGGTGAGGGGTGGCACGGGGGGTGCCGGGCACGGGGCAGGACGAGAGACTGGTGGAACAGGGGGTGTCGCCTGGCACGGGGGGGACCCCAGAAGGCACAGGGGGATCTCGCGTGGCACGGGGGGACCCCACATGGCACAGGGGGACCTCGCGTGGCACAGGGAACCCCCCGTGGCACAGGGGAACCGATGTGGCACAAGGGACACCGCATGGCACGGGGGACCTCACACGGCACAGAGGGACCCCTGGGGGCACAGTGGAACCCTAGGTGGCACAGAGGACCCCACATGGCAAAAGGGACCCCACGTGGCAGAGGGGCACCCCACATGGCACGGCGGTACCCAGGTGGCACAGGGGGACCCAACAAGGCACAGGAGAACCCACATGGCACAGGAGGACCCAGGTGGCACAGAGGGACCCCATCTGGTACAGGGGACCTTAGGTGGCATAGGGGATCCCACGTGGCACAGGGGGACCCCAGGTGGCACAGGGGGACCAATATGACGCAGGGGACTGCACATGGCACAGGGGGACCCACAGGGTACATGGGGACCCCAAGTGGCACGGGGGGACCTCACATGGCACGGGGGGACCTCACATGGCACAGGGGGACACCAGGTGGCACAGGGCACCCCACATAGCACAAAGGCACCCCACATGGCACAGGGGCATCCCACATGGCACAGAGAGACTTCGCAGGGCACAGGGTGACCCCCCTGGCCCAGGGGACCCCAGGTGGCACAGAGGATCCCATGTGGCACAGGAGGAGCCAGGTGCCACAGGGGGGCCCCCATAGCACAACGGGACCCCACATGGCACAGGGGGACCCACCTGGCACAAAGGGATCCCACCTGGCTCAGGGGCACCCCAGGTGGCACAGGGGGACTTCACACGGCACAGGGGCACCCCACATGGCACAGGGGGACTTCGCACGGAAGAGGGGGACCCCTTGGCCCAGGGGACCCCAGATGGCACAGGGGGACCCCCATGGCACAGGGGGACCCACCTGGCTCAGGGGCACCCCAGGGGGCACAGGGGGACCCCACAAGGCACCGAGGATCCCACGTGGCACAGGGGACCCCAGGTGACCCAGGGGGACCCCAGGTGTCC
>NW_008616286.1:0-4529 GCF_000691845.1 Merops nubicus
TCCAACCCAAACCATTCTATGATTTCCACAGATATCTTCATAATTTAAGGATTCTGCTCCTCTGACTTCTCTGAAAATCTAAGGCCCTCATCACCTTCAAAGATCAAATATTAATTTTTATGCTCCGTGAGGGTTTTCAGAGAAGCTTAATGGTTTTGTGTGCACATCCCTTAGCATCCCAGGAAAATCTACAATATAGAGGCTGATTGACTACTTAATACATGTTGGTATTATTTTATAGTCAAAAGATATTTAAATAACATTAAAATTTACTAAAAAAAATTTTAAAAATGCTATAAAGAATACTAATATATATAAAAATATATTAAATTACTTGGTTTTGATATTTACAGACAGAAGTATATTAATACATGGAAAAAAAAACTGGAAACAGAGCACAATCCAGAAGGATAAAAAATTTCCACATCAGTGGTGTACTTACAGGGTCTGCAGTTGTCAGTGGTCTATAATCCAAACTTCCCCTGAAATCTCTTATCATACACATAATTTCATAATTTGGGTTTGTAGCATCAACATCCTAGGAAAGTAAGCAACATAATTTCTAATATACTTTTTTTTCTTGAAATGAACTAATTTCAGTATCTTCTAAATTTACTCAAAAAAAACCCCACCACATTAATGGAAATGTTAACTTTTCTCCAAAATGTCAAACATCTCAACTGCAAGTTCAATGCCTTTTTCCATTCTGATACATCCAATTTACTGATCATAAAGCAAAACACTTATATGTGTTATATTTCATATTTTTGGTTGGCATGTAATAGGAAATACTTTAATTAAGGACTCATTAAAAGCCTACTCAAGAAAGAAAGTACTCTTGGCTTTTGCCAGACTCTTCACATTAAAGAAACACAGCTGAACAATTGCACAACAAATAGCATATACAGTCAGTACTTAATCTGAGATAAGGCGGTCCAACAGACAAATGGATACACTCTATTATAGAAGTACAAAACACACTGCAGAGGACAGTGCAGGTGCCTCAGCTGCCCTAAACATAACCCTGCTGGATGTGGTTGGTTAAATGAGACTGATCCTACTTGTTGGTCCTGAGTTAATTCCTACAGTTACTTGGATACATTGGAAACTCTTCTAACACTTCTAGCCCCCCCAAAAAGCAGAAATAACCCAAATGATACACAATAGGCTTAAATCCAAGCTCACAAGACCTCCTGTCCCTGAACCTGCAACCATCAGTATAAGAGTGAATGGACATGTAAGAGGCCATGCATGGAGCCTCTCTAAGCCTGAATCACTCAAATGTCCTTCCTGTCACTTCTCCCTGCAACTGTCAAGTTTTTACCCCATTTCAGGACATGCTGATGATGACATACATAGCCAGATCTGGTGCTCAGACCCAAAGCTTTGCATGGCTTCCCACAAATGAGCTAAAACTCCTTCTGGATCACATCTGGCTGTGGAAATAGTGTAGGCACTGTCTGAACACACTGTATTTGGGTTAATAAGATGAATATGGAGTCAGCTCATGTCTTTATACCTGTGACACAGATGATCCACACCTCAGAAAAATCTGTGCCCTGGTAATCAGAAATTGATTGTACCTTTAAGTTGTTCACTGACTATAGTGAATTAAAAAGTACTTACTTGTAACTCCATACAAAATGCATTTCCACTGAAACATTTCCTTCTAACATTCGGAAAGAAGTATTGCTTATTACAGAAAAGGTATTTGCCTAATATTCTTCAAACTCTGTTTAAAGGTCTTGCCCACCAGAAGCCAGTTCTTGGCTAATTACTGCTGCATTTCCCAACAAAAACAGAATACACAAAGCAACACGAAGCATAGATGCATACAAGTCACCAAAACAGATCTTTCTTATACAGAAGTTTAAGACTCAGATACAAAGGGAGTTGTCACAGAAGTGATAAAAAGAAAATTTTAGGTGTAGTATCACATCAAAGAATTTTAATATATAAACCAAAAATTATTTGCTCCTCACATGTAAAGCCATAGTAGTGTTTTGCATTTAAGTGGATGGAAATTAGAAAATGTGAATTCAACAGAAATTATTTTAGGTCAACTTAGAAACATCATTAAATCATGAAGTAAATTGTCTGAATTATTTACTTTGTGATGGTAATTCTCATGTCAGTAGCAGATTGGTAGTATCTCTTTAGAGAGCCTAACATAGACACAGGCCTGCCAACAAGATTATTCTACTAGTTTTGCTAAAGTTACTACACTACTGTGACAGAACATAATTTAATATTAAGAGATTTTCCCAAAAGGTTAACAACATAATTTCTTTCACATAAGTTTCTAACAACTTGTTGCCAAGCTGTTTGCATGATGCAAAACTAAATTATAAATGCATAAACAGGTGTAAAGGAAAAAAATACTGTTCAAATTTGAGCCTCAAACATATCTCCTACGAAACATCAACGATCATAAAGATCAATTTACCATAATGTTGTAATACCTCCGGTAGAGTAACAGCCCTATCTAAAATCCACAGATTTTATTGTTTTCATCAATATATTTTCCCTAACTACCATCTGTACTTGATTTTTAAATAACACAGAAAGATAAGCAATTGTAAGCAATTATTTCTGTAGGAAGAAAGAGGGGGGAAACTGTCTAAAGAAATAGTTATCAGAGCAATGCAACCATGAGCGAAAATATTAATCAAAATTGTATAAAGGATGAAAATATTTAATTTCAAGATTATTACAGTTCATAAAAATTATTGAAGATTAAAAAAAGCACAACAATTTTTCAAGCATCTCTTCCTGGCATATGCTTTCCATCTGAGCTAAAAATACTAACCTGAGCTCTTTTTTCTCTAAGTTCTTGCTGCTGTAACCTTCTTTTTTCACGTTTCTCTTGCAATTTTTCAACCTCTTTTACACAATTAGATTTTCTACGTGCTTAAAGAAAATTATATAATTTGAAAACATTTTTAGTGTTGCATCAATTTAGTATTTACACTATAATATTCCAATTCTACTAATTTAATAATAATTTAAAAGCATTTCTATTAACTATTTTTTCAAGCAAAACAGTACATAATAATTATGGAAATTTCTAAAATTTATGTAATAAATGAATTTTAAAATATAATGGGAATGGGACAATAATTACATAACCAAAAAATATAAGGACAATGACCTTCAAAAAATATTTGGGCACATGTGATCTCTTGGTTTGAATTAAAAGAAAGCCCAGGCAAATAACAAAAAAAAATCCCACAAGATAATGGTTAAAAAAAGATAAAGGAAAAACAAATTCCAAATACTAGAACAGCTATGATAAAAGTGAACAGTGAACATTTGTTTAGCCACAGCACTCTGAAAAGGCTTCTTGAAGAAGCCTATAGGCAATTGTGTATATAGACCAGTGTGTAGATGTTATGGACAACGTTATCATAGAAAATGTACATGTAATGCCCAGAATGAATGAATCCTTGATACACTGTTTACATACAAGGGGGTCCAAATTCCTTTTTTGCAGCTTGAACTGGAGATATATCTGAAACACTACCATTCTGTTGTGAGGAGGAAGACTGTTCAGGAAACTGAGTAGGCCGCACACGTGCAGAACCAACCACTGCAAAACAAAAGCACAAAGCTCATCTAGATACGCAAGAGTAATGCTTCTATCCGATTCTGAAATACTTCATGACAAGATAAAATGAGGACCCTTTCAAAACACAACAATTTATTGGGAGGGAGAAGTGGGGAGTCATACATGTAGAAAGTCTACTAATAAAGACTAATAATTCAGTATGCAGTGTTTTTATCATACACCAATATAACATAATTATTAAGTACCAATGCTGTATGTTCATATTTTAAGTACTCTACTACAGAATTAGCAGAACTTATTATGTGCATAGAATGAAGTATGTACTTGGAGATATGCAGTTTTGATGTTTAAAGCGTTGATATTTTATTTATATTGTAATTATACCCAAAAACCCAGCAAGAAAAAGAACCCACTGTTTCACTTTCTCTAGATGTTACAAAATGGTTCTACTCCATTGAACCTACAGTCTGTGCACAAGTAGAGGAATACAAATGAATGGCAGCAGAGTGCAGCTCAATCTATGTGAAGAAGAAACAAACCTTTTTGACACTACACTGCATAGGATAGGGATACAGTATGTCTATCTAAACTTATTGATTTGATATGTCATAAGGATGCCAAGTTCTGAAGTTGCAGTGATGCCTGTTCCCAGTGAATGCAGTGGGAGCGGCGAGCATGCAAGCCTCTTTGGTAGAGCTGAATGTTTTCTTTTTCAAAGACTTAAAAAAAAAAATCTTAAATCTTTGTTTACAAACAGAGGACTTGTGGGTAATGTGGTGGTCGGAGGCCATCTTGGGCTCAGCGACCATGAAACGATAGAGTTCTCAACTCTTGGCCAAGTAAGGAGGGTGAACAGCAAAACTATTACCATGGACTTCCAAAGGGCGGACTTCAATCTGCTTAGAACACCAGTTGAGGAAGTCCCTTGAGATATAGGCCTAGAGGGCAAAGGTGTCCAGGA
>NW_008616287.1:0-2600 GCF_000691845.1 Merops nubicus
GGCAGCCCTGACCCTACACCCTGACACCTCCTCCAAGCCCACACGTGGTGGGTACAGGCACCTCCAGCTTCACATCTCCCAGGGTGCTGGATGGCCTCCTCTGCCTGAGCACATCTCCACACAGATGTCTCCTCCTCTCTCTAAGCTCTGGGCAGGTCCCTTCCTGTTACTCAGCTTAATGACTACAGCAACGAGGGCCTAAAGAAGTCAGATAAACACACACATTTTGTTTGCCAGTGCAAATGAACTCAGAGCCACCTACCTGTCATCTTTTGGTGATCTCTCATTTTACTATAAAAGCAAAATGTTTCATTTTTTCACTTTCTTATCTCCATGGGGAACTGGTAATGACACAGAACAAGATCTGTCTCTGAACAGCTCTTGCAGACACCACATTTCACAGTGGCTGAAAAGTCTAGCAAGTAAGTTTTGTCTTATGTTGTTATGGATTAGGAACATGATCTGTCATCAGCTAAGGCACAGTTGAACTCCTCACAAAATTTTACTAAAGTGTGCACTGGTTTGATCCCACCTAAGACATGGAAATGGTGTTTTGCCCAGAGTGGGATCTCTCTGCAGAGCACAGAGGAAACTCACACACCTTTGTTCTACTACACCCCCTCTTTGTATGTTGCCCAAAGCCTCAGACCTCCCCATCTTACCACTCCCTCTGAAGAAACTGGCTTTCAGCATTTGAAATGTGTTGTGGTGCATCAGACTGAGTGTACCCAGAGCCTCCAGCAAAACACACTCAGCTGCATTCAGGTCCTGCACCCCAAGGGAAGGAGATTTCCCTGTGGATGAGCCCTCCTGCATCAAGGAAGCTTCCCTATGGGCTCCCCTCCATGTTCTGGCAATAAAGAGGTCAGCAAAGGGCTGGACTCAGACAGAGAGGGAGTCCCTCACATCCCTAGGGCAGATGACTCCCTGTCTCCATCAGGAGTATCTCACTCAGGGTCTGATCTGGAGTTAAACCATTGGCAAGCTCCCTTCTGCTCCAATCCACTGCAGAAAACAGAGAAGGGAATGAAATAGAGTGAAAGGTCACAGAACCCCAGCGTGGTGGGGTGGGGAGGGACCTCTGGGGGTCACCTCATCCCACCCCCTGCTCCAGCAGCTCACCCCCAGCAGGGTGCCCAGGGTCACACCAGCCACGTTTGGGATCTCTCCAGAGCAGGAGACTCCACAGCCTCTCTGGGCAGCTGCTCCAGGCTCAACCACCCTCCCCCCAAAGAAGTTTCTCCTCCTGCTCAGGTGGCACCTCCTGGGTTCCAGTTGGTGCCCGTTGCCCCTTGGCCTGTGGCTGGGCACCACTGAGCAGAGTCTGGCCCCAGCCTCTTGCCTTGGGGGGGCCCTTTAGCTCTTGCTCAGCACTGCTCAGATCCCCTCTGAGGCTTCTCTTCTCCAGCTCAGCAGCCCCAGGGCTCTCAGCCTTTTGTAGTCCAAGAAGCACAAGCTAAAACAGTGCTCTGTAAGTGACCTTCCTGACCCCAGTGCCTAAAAATCACTGCAGATATCTCCCCTATCCATGGTTTATGGGAGGTGACAAAAACAGCTGGAAGGGGAATGCTCCCAGCAGCCTGAGCTCCAGCCCTTCCCAGCACCTCTACTCTCTCATGCAGAAAACAACAAAGCTTCACATCCAACTCCTATCTGAGCTGTCACAGTCCCTTGGGCCAGAGGAGATCACACGCAGCCCCTGGAGACGCCGACACAAGCTCCACTGCAAAACAACAGGATGTGACTGCAAGGTGCCAAATGTCTCTCTGGTTCTGCCACCTCTGGCTGCTTACCTGGGTCATCTTGTCCACGGAGACGGGGATGCCATCGATGGTGAGGGGTGGCAGCTCTGAGTTAACCTCCTGAGGGGCAGGAGCGTGCTCGGCCAGGGCCGACTCCAGGTCTTCCAGGATCATGGTCTTGTACTTACGGACCTGTGGGGAATCATTAGCTCAGGTAAACAAGGTAAGGAGCAGCAGGAGAGGTGAGGGCAAGGATGCAGGGCCAGCTGCCTCCCCCAGGGTGCTGCAGAACAGAGGGAACAAACAAGACCACAGCTGGCAAGAGAAAATACCCACTGGCCCCAAAGCTTTCACCACGTCGGAGAGCTGATGATGAAATGTTGAGTAATGCTGGCAAGTGGAGGTAGTTGTGGCATTAGAAGAAAAGTTCTGAAGCAAGAATTATCATGGTGAGGATCTGCTCCATGTGCTGTCTGGGCTGCAATAAGGTGTAGGCACTGAGAGCAGAGCTGAGTCCAAACATGTCACCACTACCTGCTCCCTCTGATGTTTAATCCAGGATATTTAACCTTGGTGAGATGTGCTAGGCAACTATTCCTGCAGAGAACAGGACCTCAGTGCTGCCCTCATGTCCACACAGTCTGAACTCCTGTTTCCAGGGTTTTAAACATGATCTTCAGATCACTACCAGGCTGGAAAGGCTGCCCTGAGCAGAATGAAAGCAGCAGAGAAGGGGAGCAATGGCAGAACCCCAGCGTGGTGGGGTAGGGAGGGACCTCTGGAGATCACCTCATCCCACCCCCTGCTCCAGCAGCTCACCCCCAGCAGGGTGCCCAGGGTCACACCAGCCACGCTTGG
>NW_008616287.1:2768-6749 GCF_000691845.1 Merops nubicus
CTTGCCCCCCGGGGCCCTTTAGCTCTTGCTCAGCACTGCTCAGATCCCCTCTGAGGCTTCTCCTCTGCAGCTCGGCATCCCCAGGGCTCTCAGCCTGGCCTGGCACAGAGATGCTCCAGCCCCTCAGCAGCTTCACAGCCCACAGCCCCCCCTGGACTCTCTCCAGTAGCTCCTGGTCTCTCTTGAACTGGGGAGCCCAGAACTGGACCCAGTACTCCCGAGGTGGCCTCAGTGGGGCAGAGTAGAGGGAGAGGAGACCCTCCCTCACCTTGCTAGCCAAGCTCTTCTGAATACACCCCAAGAATTCATTTCATAGCTTTTCCTGGAGCCACTTACCACGTTCTCCAAGGGGGCAGCCCCGAAGACTTTGAAGACAGGGTTGGGTTTGGAGGGGGAGATGCACAGCACGATGGCCTGCTGCCCCACCCGGGTGGTGTACTCGTCCAGCGTGGCCCGGAGCTTCCTGCAACAGAGGCACAGAGCAGGGACTCACCCTGGGCTCCAGCACTCCCCTTTCCTCCTGCTGCCCGTTCACAGCACCTCTGGGCTGAGTTCCAGCCTTCTCCTTTCTCTCTTTTTTTCCCATTGAGGTAAAAAGTAAAGAGAAATCAGGAGAGCAGCAGCGAGTCTGCAGATCTGCCCCGTCACCCAGAGGATCAGGTGGAGAACTTGAAGGATTTGACAAAAAGAGGGCTGCAAACACAGGTTATTCGACCTCCAGCCTCACAGCAGGGCCTTGCAGCTTTCTAGCACCCAAATCCTGCTCCACTCAGAACTGTAGGAATCCAACCTGCAACCACAGGACAGGCAAGAACCAGAAATATTGCAACAGCTCAGCACAGGAAGCTCAGGGATTCAGATACCCACCACAGCAGTGAGTCCCTTTGGAATGATCACTTTTTAAGAAGTAAATGTTCCATCCACTTTCTGCCACTTATTCACTTTTAAGCAATGCAAAAGAATGTGTCAGAAACAGCAGAAACTCATAAACCAAGAGAGTTCATCACCATATAACCTGAAGACCACCGTAAGGTGACAGTTTAGTACCTGCCCTGGTCATTTCTGTTAGCAGCAGACACGTTGCCAAAAAGCACCAACACCACCACAAGCTTCTGAGATCCCAGAATCAGAAACTGGAACTTCCTACTCCATTCACAGTGGTGTAAAAAATCAAGCAGAAATGTGGCAAACTGCTCAGAGTGCAAAACCCTGATGTGTTTTGTGATGGTAACTTGCACGTAGTAAAATGAAGCTGCTGCAGAGAGGCAGAAAAAATTCCTTCAAAGAGGAGTTTCTTTAAAAATACATTGTTCACATTTCAAGAAAGAAAAGTCTTTGCTCTTCAGAAACACTGTGATAAACACAGCTGGGCCAGCAGAGCTGGGGGAAGGAGGGAGAACCAGAATGGAGCTCTAAGCAAAAAAAAAAGGGGATATTATTTAATGATAATTCCCACTCCCAGGGAATATTATTTAATACTGACCCTGCTCCACTTTGCTCCAGCGTGATCACGTGCAGAGGGTGTTGTGGGACTCACAGATGAGTGAGCAGGATGTAAGGAAACCACTTTAATTTCTCACCAACTTTACAAGAGTTGGGAGAGAAGGAGAGAAGGTGAAAGTCCGGCCACCTCTGTTTCAGTGTAGGGGAAAACCAGCGAGAAACAGGGTGCCAAATCCTCCAGCTCCTCTGACAACAACCTGCAGATGGAGCTGCGGGGCATCTCTGGAGGCTGCGGGAAGCACCAGCGCTCCTCGGTGGCCACCAGGTGGGCACACAGGCTCCGAGCACCCGCAAGACAACGGACCTTGGGTGGCTACAGAGCAAGGTTCTAAAGCCAAGGAGTGTTTCAGCTCCGGCAGACACCTCCCCTCGATTCTTCTCCCACCCCCGGCCTGTGCACTACAGGCTGGGTCAGACTCTAGAGTGGGGTTCACACAAGGGGCTCTGCTGGGGAGGGAAATCCAGGTGCACGTGCCCTGGATTTATTCACAGATCATTTCATCACGCAGAAAAGGCTTTTTTTGGTTAGGCAGGTAAGTCCTCTGTGCTGCTGCAGGGCTGGGGTATGTAGCTCTGGATTCTCCATTGAGACAGGACAAGGGGGGATGGTTTGAAACTCAAAGAGGGAGATTTAGACTAGAGAGAAGGAAGGAATTGTTGACCCTGAGGGTGGTGAGCCCCTGGCCCAGGCTGCCCAGAGAGGTGGTCACTGCCCCATCCCTGGAGACTTCCAGGCTTGATGGGGCTCTGAGCAACCTGCTCTAGTTGGGGCTGTCCCTGCTCCCTGCAGGGGGTTGGACTGGATGGCCTGGAAAGGTCCCTTCCCACCCAACCCATCCTGTGATTCTCAGGTGAGCTGCTGTTAAAACCACTACGAATACCCTGCAAAGCAATGTCACCATGACAGACCCAACCTGGGACCAGCTGGGCTTAAACCAGGGTGTTGGACCCCACTTTGTCAGCCCTGCTGACCACAGCACCACATCAAGATGAGCAGAGCTACCACTGAACCCAGTTTTACCAACGAACGCACAGCTCTGGCCTTCCAGAAAAAGACACCCAAAGAAAATCCCCGAGCTGGACAACTTCTGGCCAGCACGTGGAGCCAGCAGGCAGGGCACTGGGGCTGGGCTGAGGCTGCAGGCAGAGGAGCCCTCACCTCAGCAGACGGGTCTGCTGCCTCTTGCGGATGGACGGGTTGGACTCGAAGACGTGCGGCCGCTTTCGTTTCTTCCCCGTCGCCACGGCTGCGGCTGCTGCCATCCCCACAGGGCCTGAAACCAAAGCACAAAGGGGGAAATCTGGTCAGAAAGGACAGCACCATTACCCCCTTCCCTCCAGGGATGGGTCCCCAGCAGAGCAGGGTGACCCGAATTCCCCCCTGAGCTGCTCGGCAGCTGGGATTTCTCCTCTTTGGCATCCCAGAGGTGTATCCAAAGGTTCCAATCCCCAGGCTGGCAAATCCCAGCTCAGTTCCAGGTGGAAGTCACATATTTCAGTCCAGAGTTTTCCTTACAATCACATAATTATGTATTTTATCTTCCATACGTATGGGAAAAACTCTCAAGTACACCAAGACTTTAAATAACTGACTGCAGTCAAGAAGATCCTGGTGGCAGGGGAGAAGAAACCAGGTACAAGGTCAGGAATCCTGCTCAGACACCTCAACAGGAGACTGAGGCTTTCCCCAGGGATTAAGGACCAGTTCTAATGGGAAAGAAATGGAAAATCCAGAGTTCCCAGCAAAGATCCTGCAGGAGCTGAGGTCAGAAAACTCACAAGCAAAGGGCATGGGATGCTCAGTGAGGTGGTGGAACTTCACAGGTTCAAGCACATCAAGAGCTTTATTCTTCAGATGAAGTCTGACACAGTCAGACAAGTCTGGGAGTGCTTATTTATTGCTGCATTTTTCAGGTACTGAGGTACATCCACTATGAGGCAGACCTGGAGGACATCTGGCTTCACTGGAAGGAGTCTGAGATTCTGAAATACTTCCCCAGTCCAGGTATGCCAGGCCCCTCTGTGGCATCTCCCTGGGAGAAGCCTGGCACGTGAGCTCCCTGGCCAAGCAGGGCTGCAGAGCACCCCTGGGGTACAGCCAGAACTCTGAATCCCTGTCCTGCTCTTGGCTGGAATAGAACTAGTTCTGTTTGGTGGGTTTACTTTTCAGCTCAGTGTTTAGAGCTGTCCCCAAGGACTGGGGTGCAGAACAAGGTCACTGCTAAATCCTCTGCCCCACACAGGGGGCAGAAAATAAAGGCCAAACCTGCAGGGAGCAGCAGACAGGAGAAGTGACCCCAAATTCCCCAGGGGTTATTCCATCCCATGGCCCTCACATTCCATATAAAGCTGAGGGGTCACAGGGGTTGAGCCCCTTCCTCCCTTTTGCTGATCCTCCACTGGCAGCATCCGAGGAGGACTCTGCCCACTCTGCCTTTGATCCCTTTCTGTTCCTGAACCCAGCTCCAGAATCCAGCT
>NW_008616288.1:0-5940 GCF_000691845.1 Merops nubicus
GATGGGCAAGGGGCAGAGAGGGGCAGAGCTGCTTCCCGCACCCCTGGGGAGCGGCCCCAGCTGCCTCTCACGTAGAGGAACAGCAGAGGATGGATTGTGCACCCCCCGCCCTGCGTGCACCTGAGCCCCTCACTGGAGCAGGTCTCACCCCAGCACCAGCAGCGCTGCCGGCTCACGCCAGCCTCCTGGCCTTCTCCGAGAGGTGCTGAACGCCCGTGGGAAGCTGGTGGCCCTGCTCTGCCCACCTTCCTGCCACACATGCCCCAGCAGCCCTCCCTCCAGTGCCTCACACCGCCGCACCACTCCAGCAGCATCCCTCCTCCTGCTAGAGACCAGGCTCCCACAGCCTCCTCAGCTCCAACAGCAGGCAGCAAGTTCTGCAGGCCTCGCAGGTCAGCGGCAAGGCTTAGCTGATGGGAGCCAAGGGAGAAAGCGTGTGCCTGGCCACGCTGGCACTGAAGGGACACTGGGGAGAGGCTGCTGAGGACACCTCCCACCACCCCACAGCTGTTTTATAAAAAGGTTACTCCCACACAGTTCTCTGCACACCGGAGAGGAGCTTGTGGGCTCTCCTGTCCGAGTGCTGCTCTGCAGAGCTCACAGTCGACAGACCCCACACAGCCCAGCAAGGGCCTCCCACACTCCGTGTCTCCCAGGCCAGCTCGGGTGAGACCCCTGCCACCACCACCACTGCCCTGGCTCTCACCTGGTACAGGAATCTTTGGCTGAACTGCTGCATGGCTCCTTGAAGCTGGTTTCGCTGGGACTGCCACTGCTCATAGTTCCTGACGTACTCGGCTGTGGGGCGCTGCCACGTGGTGGTCCGAGTATTGTGGTCCACGTAGTAATACCTGCCCCGAGGATCCACACGCTTCTCCCACCTGGAGACCCAGAGGAAGGCGTCACTGTCCATCCTCAGCTCGGTGGGAGCTGAGCACCTCAAAGGGTGCACCTCAGCACCTCACATTGGCAAATCACAGTACAAATGCTGGTGTGAAGGCAACAGAAAGAAGCCCTGGAGAGGTCAGGAGGCACAGCAGATGGCCCAGACCATGGTGGTACGCAGAGGAACCTCCCATTGCCCTCATCTGAGGGCTGCTCCCAGGGTCCTGGATGCACAGCAGCAGCTCGAGCATATCCAGCTGCTGCCCCAGAACGTGCCAAAAGCACGACGGACAGGAGCACAGGGTTGTGAGCCACTTCCTCAGCTGCCACCCTGCCCTGGTGCTCCCCATGCAGCAGAGCAACAGTGATTTAGTTCTGGCTCTCAGAACCACAGGGGAGAAGAGCAGCTCATAGTCCTCTGAGGGAGGAAGAGCCAAGAGCTGCCTAGGCCCAGGGGTCCAGCTGTGGACACTGTGATATTTCATTTTGCTCTGACACTGCAGGCTGACTTCAGGCACGTGCTCTCTGGCTCCTCTCACGAGACTCGGAGACCCTTTAAGATGAGGGCTCTGTTCCCAGCTCCAGCAAAACCACCAGTTTCACAGCTGAAGCGGCTCTTTCGGATAAAGATCCACCAGAAGGAAACACAAAAGACTAGTGAGACTTGAAGCAGCTCCCTGCAGGGGCACACAAAGCCTGGATGGGCTGCCCAGACACCAGCAGAGCTCACAGCAGGATGCTGTGAGCTTTTCTCCAAGACAGCTGACCTCTGGCAGAAGCAAGGCACTGGGCTGGACACCTGTGCAGGAGGGAAGCAGCACACCTGGGGTACCCCCAAACCTCCTTTCCAGATCACAGCCTCCCTCTCAACACCAGCCAGCTTTCAAGCTGCTGTAGGATCAGAAAGCAGCTGCAGGGATCACAGCTTCACAGAAGGTAGTGTGTGCCCACTGAAGGCTCTCGTGGAGGAGAACAGGACAGGTTTGTATTTCACTCTCACATGTTATGCTGGTGGTTAAAGCACCCTTCAGTCATTCCAGCCTTGAACAAACTCAGTGTAGAGAACAACAGTTTGGCTGTCTCAAGTTCTCAGCTTCTAAGAGCACAAAGAGGTGAGAATTCAACAAGCTTCTGGGAAACACGTGGTGCCCAGGGCTGTGTACAGCTTTTATGACCTGAAGACTGTTTACTCCTGCAAGCCAAAGCACAGCCCTCCTGGACACGAGCTCTGCAGAGTGCTTCCTGCAGGTCTCACAGAGCAGCATCATATTCTTGAGCACAAGCAGAACCCAATGTGGCTGAGAACATAAAAGGCCCCCCAGAGAGAGTCCGGGGTCCAGCTCCAGGTTTGGGGTACACTGAGGGTGCCTGTTTCTGCCCACCAGGAGCTCATCCCTTATCCAGAAGCATCTGTTTTACCAGATGACATGCAGCCCACCCTCTCCCTTCTCCTGGCTATTGGAGAGGGGGATTTTGCTGGCACCTTGTCCCCACCCTCCGCTCTGCACAGAAATGTTATGCTGCTGCTCAAGTGTTCAGTGACTTCCATGGACAGTTTGAAAAAAAAAAAAAAAAATCCTCTAACAGAGGTCAAAACACAACAGACTTGAAGGCCTTTTCCTCCTTACAAATACTGAAAAGACATTTCTGAAGATACCAGGTGTGCTTCAAGCCAGTGAACACGAGGTCATCTCACCCCGTTTCAGGAATGAGAAGACCTTTGTGGCATCTTCCCCTCCTTTGTGCAGGCTACAAGTGTGTAGCTTTGTGTGTCTGCTACAAGTTAGTTCAGTATCTGAGATGCCAGCTTCCCTGAGCTCCTTACCCTGGAGGAAGAGGTCTCTCCCACGTGGTGGTCTTGTTGTTATGGTCTACATAGTAGACTCTACCATTCGGCAGCTCTCGCTGTTCCCACCTGCAAGAAAAAGAAACCTCATGAGACAGTTGGTACCTGCTAGCAGAGATGGGACCCTGGTGAGAGGATGTGGAGGAAACACAAAGCAGATAAGACTGTGCCTGTCCTCTCCTCAAACACAGAGGTGAGGCCAAGGGGCTCTGCTGGAACAAGCAACGTGGATGCAGCAGCTTCAGCATCTGCAGGGCAGCAAGAGCCGGAGCCTGGCTACATGTATGATCAAGAGACTTCACAGGCACCTTTGTCTGCTTTAAATCATGCCCAAGGAGCCTCCTTAGGAACGCTGTCTGCACGTGTGCCCACAGACTCTGCACGGCCCAGCCTCCCCCAGGGAGCAGTGAGCTGGGAATAATTAACAATCCCCTTATTACCCAGAACACCCGTCCAGAGGGCTGCTCCTGGTGGCTCAGCCAGCCTGGCTCCTGCAGCGCTGCGCTCCGGGGCTCGGGCCCTCACTGAAGGTACAGGGTGGCCACGGGGCTGCATGGCAGTTGCTTGGCTTGCCAGATCAGGCTGTGGGAGAGGAGCTGCAGCAGCCTGCTTTCTGAGAACAGCACCGCTTCCTCATTTCCTCCAGAAAGCAGCAGGGTCGGCATAGGATTTCACACAGGGTCAGCTTTATGTCCTGCGAGTTTCTGACGTAGGGTTTTTTGGTTTCTCTTTCTTCTTTAAATGGGAGCCTCTGAGCCTGGGCTGGGCTGAGTTTTCTCCTTGGCAGCCCCTCCTGCTCGCTGTTGACAGACACCTACTGCTCCAGCTCCAAAACATAGAGCTGCAGAACGTCGCATGGCACTCGCGTGTGAGGTGCCCCCCGAGGGGAGCCGGGGGGACAGGGGGACCTGGCTGCACAGGGCTGCACCAACCCCCCCCTGCCCTCGTTCACGTGCTGCAGCGCACGCCCTGGCAGAGGCAAGAGCTCTGCGAGGCACGGTGCTTCCCCATCAGCTTTTATTCAGCAACAGGGAGAGGCGAGCTGGCAGCTGCTGACAGAGTGTGTTCTCCTGCCACGCGTCTGCTCCCACAGGTCTCCCTCCCAATTCCATCTTCAGTCTCAATTAATCATCACAAAAAGCCCTAGGAAATTAATACACCAGCTTCTGTTGTGACAGCAAGGGAAAAAATCCATGCTTGCAGAAAGCAAGCAGCTGTCTGAAAGAGATGCTCTAAGCACAATGCCCCATTGCCCGGGCTCACAGAGTCCCTGCTCACCCTCAGACCTCCCCAGGGGACGATGAAGCCACCAAACAGTGACCTTGGCCACAACCACACACCTGCTGCTACCACAGGTCCTGTTCATCACAGCCCCAGCACAGCTCCCAATAGAGTTGGGAAGGCAGAAGCAGGGAGAGCTCCAGCCACGTGTCCAAGCCCTGGGAGTGTGCTGTCACCTGGGGACCCCAAGGGTCCAGCAGGTTGGAAAACCTCTGCTCTGGGCAGGAGGCAATTGTACACTCCTAGATAAGAGCCAGTTCCCCCAAAACAGGGGAGGAACATGAACACAGGGGTCAGGATTTAGTTGAGAGATTGTCTAATCCAAATCAGAGCTGTGGGCTTCACTCCTATGGGCTTCTCAGAAACACTGTCAACACATCTGCAGAGACCAGGTACCACCTGCAGATGCTGCCACTAGTCAGCAGCACTGGACCTTTCCCATCCCTAGACCACATCTGGGGACACCAGTGGTTATCTCTGATGGAGAGAGTCCCAGGCAGGAACTACTGTGCCTTGATGGCAAGGGGCTGCCAAGCGTGACACTGCCCAAAAGAGTGACACTGTGAGAGCAGAGCCGATGCCGCCCAGTGCTGTGCTGGCACTGGAAAGTCTCTGTGCCCCCACCCACCATCAGCCCCTTTCCTGGGTGACCCCTGGGCAGTGCTGGGCGTTGTCAGAGGGGAAACACTTGAAGTTTCCTGTTCACTAGGGATGAACTCAGCACCTCATGAGCACAAAAGCACCAAGACAGCTAAAAGAAGATGGAAATCTCTAAAGAGGAAATCTTTCTTGATTTCTTGAAGACACAATCACATCCACCCCATGACATGGACAGCAGAAGGCTCCAGTGCACCTTCAGGGAGAACTCAGGGCTGTGCAAGCGCCACTGGTTGGAGAGCTGCCTGCTGCAGGCAGAGCTCTGGGAAGAGCTTTGCTCTCTTTGGGAGAGCTTTGGGAAGCCCCTTCCCAGAGTGACACTGCAGGGGCTTCCCCTCATCACCGGCAACCAGACACAGGCCCAGCCCACAGCCCAGCTGGAGGGACGCTGTTCACAAGTGGGACCCCGAGGCACGGCTCTGCTCACAGGCCTCTGCGGGTGTCAGCACGCTGTGAGAACCCCTCAAGCACCAACTTCCTGAGGTCAGTTGTACTTAACAGCCTCCTTTGGATGGATCCAGAGACCACAGCACCACTTGCTTACAGTGGGGACGACCTCAGCCAGATGTCCCACCAGTCTGTCTATGGGGACACACGGTGCTTCAGAGCCAAACAGCACCTCAGCCTCGTGCACACAGGACCAGCGCTGCCAGCAGTCGTCACCGGAAGGGACAGGTCCTCCAGACTCATGAACAGGTTTTCTTACCAACATGGCTCTGAACACTTGGAAGTCCTTTATAAGAAGAGTCTCTCAATCCCCCGGGTATCATTTCTGTGGCTATAGAGACCCGTAACACCACTACGAGGAGCCCTTCAGGGCAGAGAGTTTCTGGAGTCCCCCGGAGATACCTCGGAGTGCCCTTGTGACTGCAAATCGCCATGCAGGATTGTGGAGAGCTGTGGGTGGTGGCAGCTACTGAATGATGTCCTCTGTCCCCATCTCACACCCTACACAAGCAGGTGACAAGCTCACGTGTTCCTCAGGTCAGCAGCTCCCTGGTAATCCAAAAAGTAAATTTGCCAAGGACTGCCTCGCCCTACGAGCAGCAGATCACCGCCCTCAAACAGCAGCTGCAATGAACCACCATCACTGCCGACACGCGGCAAGGACCTCAGGAAGAGGAGCACCAGGGGCAGCCCAACCTTGCCCAGAGCACCTCACCCCACTCTTGGCAGGCCTCCCTGCATCCCATCCACCATCCCACGAGGGGCACAGCTCCGATTGACGCATGGCAACAGGCTCTTCTTCCAGGGACCCCCACGGCCAGCCG
>NW_008616289.1:0-657 GCF_000691845.1 Merops nubicus
GCCTGGAGATGTTGCCCCCCACCACCAGCCCCAGCTCCTTGCCCAAGTCCAGGGCCACCCCCAGACCCCTCAGGGGGGTTCATTCCCCCCCAGAAGGTCTCTAGAGGTGGTTTAAGGAGTCTCTCCTCTCTGCTCTAGGCACCAGGACAGTTTGCAGCCATGGAAACCTTCAAGTCTCCAAAACCTGTGGCCCACAGGGAGAAACCTGGTGAGTGGGGGGTCAGGAGAGAGCCCAAAATCTTGCTGGAGGGGCTGGCAGGAGTCTCACAGTGGGAAAAGCCAGGAGGGGAGATGGAACTGGAAACACAAAAAGCTGGTGAAAGCACCTCAGGGGACTCCTGCCCCACTTCCCCACAGCAGGGGGGAGTTTAGAGCCACAGAAGGGTGGAGAGAGACCTTGAAGCTCCTGGAATCCAACCACCCCCCAGCCCTGCCAGGTCCCCACTGCCCCGTGTCCCTCCCCCCACATCTCCACAGCTTTGGAAACCCCTCCAGGGGTGGGGACTCCCCCACTGTGGGTTGGGACAGGAGTTGGAATTTGGGAGAGGGGAAGAGAAGAGCTGGAAAGGAACCTTCCTAAACCATCCAACCTCCTCCTGGAGGTGCTGGAGCCTCAGCTGGTGGCTGAGGAACCCCCTGTGGGGCTGAGGTCTCTCT
>NW_008616289.1:746-1240 GCF_000691845.1 Merops nubicus
TTTCGGTCACCATCCCAGCCTCCCCCTTCATGCAGAAGCTTGGCTACGGCACGGGGGTCAACGTCTACCTGATGAAAAGGTCCTGCTGGGAGATGTGGGGTCAAGGGTGGGGGGTTGAGGGGGGTCCTGCTGTCCTTCAGCCTTCTCTAAAAGGCTTAAAATTCCACTCTTCAAACCTGCTCCAAGGCAATGGACTCCTTTGGATGGTTTTTTTCCTGGAGGAATGCCCTCAATGAAAGGCAGCCCCTCTTGAGAACATTCCTGGGGGGCTTTTCATTGGTCCTGCTGGGAGATGTGGGGTCAAGGGTGGGGGGTTGAGGGGGGTCCTGCTGTCCTTCAGCCTTCTCTAAAAGGCTTAAAATTCCACTCTTCAAACCTGCTCCAAGGCAATGGACTCCTTTGGATGGTTTTTTTCCTGGAGGAATGCCCTCAATGAAAGGCAGCCCCTCTTGAGAACATTCCTGGGGGGCTTTTCATTGGTGTCCTGCTGGCAG
>NW_008616289.1:1459-1660 GCF_000691845.1 Merops nubicus
GTTCTGGAGCCAGCTGAGGGGCTGGGGAAAGGTGGGACTCGGAGCTGAAAGGACTTCTCCAAATGGATGCTGAGGTGCTGTGATTTTCTGGAGGGGTGGGGAATGGGGAAGGGCTCCTGGGGCAGCAGGGGTGGGGGGCACTGGGGTGGGATGGTTTGAGTTAGAAGAGAACTTTCAGATCCTGATGATTTTTCATCATCC
>NW_008616290.1:0-15073 GCF_000691845.1 Merops nubicus
TTTTTTGTTTTGGGGAAGGAGTTCAAGTGTCCAGAAAGCAGGAAGAGAGCTGGGTAGAAAGTCACACAGAATGAACATAAGTATGAGGGGATTCTGAAGGTAGGACACAGGTGGAGGATAAAGCTATAGCTGGGCAGGGTTTTTTTTGTGACTAATTCTCAGCCAGAAAGTTTTTATTTACAAGTGGAACTTTCTCAGAATAGGCATTTATTTTACCACCAGTTTCTTTGGGAAGCACCTGGGCACCAGGGGCAATCTGGTGCCTGCCCAATTGCCTGCCAGCTGCTCGGGCAACTGAAATGATGTGGACAATAAGCTCAGCCTAGAGAAGCAGCATCTGTGTTCCTTCCCTCCCTGGTTAAATTACCTGACAGATAACAATGAGAAACAGGCAGACCTAAAGGGAGTCTGTTTTCTTCTGTTAAGCACAGTAATGCCACTAATGTTGATTTTTTAGTTCATTTTGAAATAGTGGAATGATAATGAAATTAGCTTGCTTAAGGTGAAGCACTGATGTTCCCCCATCTCATTCTGACTTGGCCAGTCACTGCATCCCTCTTTCCTCTCATGTATTCACAATACTGAATATTCTGCCCTTTATTTAAAGAGTTCTGTGTAATACAGATAATATTCATTACTTGTCTGTCTTTAATTTTTCACTTAAGCCTTTTTTTTTTGTGAGAACAAAAGATTAGGACATGAAATATTCAGTATGTGTTAAAGCACAGGAATATTTACTTTTAAATCCTTTATACTGTAGTGGAGAAATAAAAAATACTCCCTTTTTTTTTTCCACAGTAGTATAAAAAAAAAAGTTACTCAGGTCTTTTTTTTGGTTGCCCATAGAACCACAGAATTTGTATATTTGGAAAGGACCTCTAGGATCATCAGCAATGGGATTTAACTCCACCACAGCTCTCCAGGCTTAACATAAATTCCTTTACCTCTCAAAATCTTCCAGAACTATACATGGTGCTGGAAATATTAACTATACCTAAATGCTTAGAAACTTTTACTGGCTGCTGTATATGGCCAAAATATTCTCTGCTCACCTATAAAATGCCAGTTCCTGGCAGTTATTGATGTTACTAAATCAGTTATATTTATGACATGGAAAAAAACATTAATTAGAGGCATCATTCTCTCACTAGAGCTGAATTTTCACAAAGCTCTTGTACAGAAAATAATGATCTATGATGTGCTGTGTATTTAGTCACTTCTGATAGTCCTGCAGCAAATGCTTTTTTTTCTTGGTCTGGAATCCTGATTTAACGTCATTCCAGACAGATCCTTCTGGCTGATTGTATTTACATCATCATTGGATGTCCTCAGAAAATAACAAGTTACCCAAAGAAATATCTAGGCTGATTCAGTGAAATTCCTTCCAGGATAGCTGGGGGCAAAATCTTCATCCTGACTTCTCAGACAGAATGAGTATCAGCTAATAACATGGTTATAACTATGGGGCTGAAAACAACATTTTGGCTATTTGTAGTAACTTTTATCAGTTTGCATTTCATGAGTTCTTCTTAAGGGTCACATCATAAAGGCCACAGAGAAAAACTTGGAGGCATGGTAATGGAAGAGGAAAATGAGCTGTCAGGTGATGTATAAAGGTTTTGGTACCTTCTCACACATTATCAGTGATCTTTGTTCCATCAGGTATCAGTCTGGTACCTTTGAGAGAAAAAATGTTGCTCTGAAGTGCCCAGCTGAGGAAGTGGAAGTCATGGAATGTTCCTTGATAGAAGCTGGTTTAATTTAGTGCTGCTTGACAGAAAAGACTGTGTAAACTTGTAATAAGTGAAAATAAACATGTAACAAATTAAAATAAACAAGTAAGAAATGAAAACAAATAAACATGTAACAAACAAAAATATCTATTTGGCAAGAGTGATGAAATTTTGTTCATTTTTTCTGTCAGTTAAAGGTAAATTTCTGTATGACAGTGATTAAGTTTGAGTTCCCCTGGAGCACTACAGCTCCTGAGCTTCACAGAGAAGTCATTCCCTAAAGCTGTGAAAAAGTCAATTCTATTTTGGATTTCATTAGTAAGAACTTAGAGCAGACTTGCCAGATGTTAGTGTGATAAGTGATGTTGTGAAATCATAATAATTACAGCTTTATTAGTATCAGTCTGATTATTCAGGCTGTTTTGAGAAATTAATATGCCTCACTTTGATCAAGGTTTTCAGAAATGCCAATTGATATAGGATATTTTTTAATTTTTGGCTTTTTTTTTTAAAAGGTCCTGTTTATCCAAAAAGTGCTGAGCAGTTATTATCCACTTTTAAAATATATGAACTCCTTCATCCCAGAAAGGAACTACCTAAAAGTCACAAATGTGATTTAAATATCAGAGCCAAAAGGTAAATTCTTACATTAAATGTTAAAAGCTCAATTATTTTAATTACATTAAGGTGAAATAGATGAAAAGTACCTATAAACAAAAAAGAATGGATGCTTTAAGGGTGACAGACTCAAAAATGATGAAATTGGTCTTAACTTCTGGAGGATTTTAATACTAAATGCTCACAATCAAAGCCACAGGGTATGCTAATGAACAGCACAGGTCAAATACTTCATGTAAAATTCAACCTGAAGTGTCTGAGGTTTAAATAAACAGATTTTTTTTTTCTTATAAAAATATTTTTTCTTGATTTTGCTCATTTATTTTGTTATAAAGAAAATGAAGAAAATTTTCTACAGTAATTTTGGAATTTAGGATCCCAATTCTATTACCAAGAACCACATACTTTACCCTTCAGTTGCCATGGGGTGGGGAAAAAAGGAATTAAAAAAAAAAAGTAGACCTTCATTTCAGTTATAATCTAAAGTTAAAATTTAAATTTAATTGCAACCAGGTAGAGCAAGGTCTTAAATTATATTAAAGGATGGCTACTGCCTCTCTTCTCCTTCCTCTCACTGCTCAGAAGGGATGGCTCAGAGAACATGGTGAGGAGCCAGATTTTAAGTACAGGAATGATAACAGAGAAAGACAAAATAATAGAAATCCAGGAAAGTAATGAATCCCATAAAATAAATATTCCCTAGGTGAAACAGGAAAGGCTGAAGATGCTCATATGAAGAACTAATCCATATCTTTCATATTTTATGGGGAAAGTGGTCTTCTAATTAGACTATTTTTTCTCTGAAGTAATTATTGTGCTAGTGAAAAATGACAGGATGAAGCAAATAGAGTTTTTGCATTGTGCCAGGGGTACAGAGAACAGCAGGCAGAGCTGGCTCAGCTCCCTTGCAGTCTCAGGGAAGAACCTGCACCACAGACAGGCCCTCTTACTAAGCCAAAGTTTATCATTTTTCTTAAAAAGTCACCCAAGGGAGAGATGAACAGAGTCACTCAGGAGAGCAAATAAAATCAATGAAAGAAGAGTTCATAAAACAATCTGAGATCTGTCTCTCCCTTCATTCAACCCTCACCATCCTTTATCTACCACGTTCCTCCCAGCAGCTCCAAAACCACTTCATTCTTCCACTTTGTGTACTGGTCCAATATTATTCCTCTCTTTATCAGATAATGATCATTATTGGTGCATTATTTGGCTTTTTTGCATATTGCTTTTGGGTATCACACCAAATTTGTTCAGCAAATGAAGTTAAATGGGTCTGAGCTGCTCCAAATAGAAGCCACTATAAAAAAAACTTGTGAAAATGATAACAAAGTGGGGGAGGTTTGTGTTTTCTCTTTTTCTTTTCTCTCTAAATGGAGTTTAGGTGTGTTGAACTTGATAAAGAGGAGATCCTGTTTGGCTGTTGCAGATTGAGAGCCATGGGAATGAGGGAGGGCAGTGCAATTCTATATATATAAAGCATCCAAGCTTGAAGGGGTGAGCCCAGAAAGTGGCAGCAGCAGCTCTGCCCTTTTGGAACAGAGGAGAGCACTGAAAAAACTCCCCAGCTTGGGCATGCATCATGTTCCCAACAGTAATACTGCTCATCTTCTGCAGCTTTCTGCAGTCTGCTGGTAAGTCCAAGACGCCTGTCTTCTTCTGGGGATGGGGTTTGAAGGAAAATCTGCATGCAGTGAAATGAAGTGGTTGAGACTGTTGTTGTGTTACAACACGTGAGGTTCAGGTCTTGCTCTCCTCTCCCATGACTGTCAGAAATGTCACTGCATCTTAAAACACAACTGCATGTTTAATAAATACATGACTGAAATAGAACTATTAGTTCTTAACCTTTTTGTTAGAAACCTGGTTACCCATTTGTTGGATCATTCCCTAAAACTGGTTCCCTAGATAGAGGGAATGGTTGGGGTTTTTTTAATGGACTTAAAAGTAGTATTTCCAAGCTGCCAAGTGCCTTCATCTTTCAGGTGTTCATGGTGCAGTGCTCTGTTGATGTCATTTTGGAGCTGTGTATCTTCTGTGTAGAGTGATGATCAAACCCTTCTTCTTGTGTTATACAAGCACAGAAAGTGTGAAGTATGACCTATGGGATGGCTTTACTTTCCTGAAGAATAATGGGATAGAAAGAATCCTGTGCTAGAAAACAGGCAAAGAATTCCAGACTAAAGACTTTTCCCTGATTCTTATTTCCCCAGATACTATTCAATATAAATCTGAATATCAGATAACCATGTAATTTTTTAAAAGACTTGACAAGTTCACTTTGTGGCTACTCTGCCTTCTTACTCTTTCCTCTTCCTGCAGTGTTTCCAATGGATTCTTTGAGAGTGAGTTTTCTCTGCTATGGTTTTGGCATTAAGATAATGGTTTCTCTTTATCTCTTCTGTATATTCTCTGTAATTATCAGTTATTACAGGTCTGATTTCAAGAAGAGGTTGCAAGCTGCTAAAAAGCATATTTCACTTGCTTCAGTTCGAACAAACTTTGATTTATTTCTTCTATATTGTGTTTACTACATTTAATGAACCATAGAGTTCAAATTGAGCAAGGACACAGGTTACTCTTAAATCACTGACAAACTGTAGCACTAAGAAAAAAAAAAAAAAATTATGAGCAACTCAACCCTTTGGTAGGTTCTCAGAGCCAATTTCTAATCTCAGCTATATTGTTATAAATCAGGTGTAACTCACACACTGTATTAACACCATTGTAAGCAAGATCAGGTCTCTGAACATGGGTCCTAAACCCAAACGTGGATGCCTGCAGGTTCTTAGTCTGTGTAACTTCTTAGGTTAAATGATTATTATTATAAATATTAATATTTGCAACCAAATGGAAAATTGCTGTCAACACCTACTCAGCCACAAGCTTTAGGTGTAAACTTGGCAATTACAAATAGAGCCTCATCTGTAAAGGGCTGTGTTGTCTGAGATGGAACTTCAGCTGAATTTAAACATAAAAGCCCAAAAGCAGCATCTAGAAAGTTATCATAGAGCAGGTTCTCACTTTGGGATGGATCAGCATTTTGGGGCCTTGAAATGCCATGTGAGGTTGGAGACTATGAACACAAAGAAGGATTTCATTCTGTTGAGTAAAATTTTAACATCAGACAATTTTTGGAGGCTTATCTGAACCATAAGATGTTGATCTGCATGTTTTAAAATTCACCAGCAGGTAGGATGCTCATTATTTCAAACTCAAGATCCAAGTCTTGTCTCTTTAGAATGTGTTAAATCAAAGGAAGGACCAAAATTCTATACCTTGAGTCTAGCTAGAAATGCAAATATTCATTGTAAGGACATATATCTGATGTGAACTCTGATGGAAGCTGGAAGACTCTCTTCCTCCTTTCCCTTGAAAAATCAGGGAAAGGAGTAAATATGCATTAGTTTAATTTAAAAAAAAAAAGTTTTTTTTAATCTGGAACTTTAGATGCAGATGAAAACTCTTAGTTCTAGCTTTAGCTTTGCAAGAGATGCTGATTCAGTCACTAAATTGAACCTTCACCACTTTAGCTATTTCAATAGTCAGAACTGTGCATGGAGATTTTTATCCCAGAAGGGATGTTCATGTACAGTCATGATACTTTTTCTTACTGAGTATGTAATTAGGAATTTCCCTTGATTTATGCTGTTCAGCCAACTTGTTTTGCAAGAGATCAAGGGAGTTGATTTCAGACTGAAGGGAAAACATCCTGAACATATGCAAGTGATTATTAGCACTACAGATATGACTCTAGCACTACCCTTGTTAAATGTCCTTCTAGGTTTACATATGTTTATTTTAAAGCTTGTGTCTTTCCCAGAGCTCCTGACATTTCAACTTTTCTTTTTGTCCCAAAAGAGAAGATAAAAACTGAACAGTTTACAGAAGAGAAGTCCTAAACTGTTTCTGTTTGGAAGTCCACAAAAGATTTCCTTTCAATGTTTCACCTCAAATGGAAATGTTTTGGGTTTATTCATTTAGGTGATGTGCAATACTTGAATTGAAGTCATTATAACTTAAAATTCTATTTTCCCACAGGGACATCTCATAGTAATTGTAGTATAGGAACAAAACAACTTATTCCTTCACAGTAAATCAAGTTACTTGTCTGGATTGTATTTGTCATGAACTAGACAGACTGGCCATGCAGAAACTGCACTTTGACAGTTCAGTCTTAGACTTGCTGATTTTTAGTATGAAAAGCTTACAAATAGGCTTTAAAAAAAAAACCAAACTGTCTGTTCTGATTGAAAATTTGTCTATAAAGTATTAAGGCTTCTTGATTCACATCAAGCTCTCTAGATAGGCATCACTTGAAATAATATTTTAAGCCTATCTTCAATTCCTGCAAATTAAATATCCTCTGAAGGCAGCTGTAATACACCTTTAATTCCCATTAATGTGGTGTTTGTTGCTTGGCATTAAACTGTAGTGACTGCAAAACTGTTAAATCAACAACAGACTGTTGAACAAGTGGAGATATCAAAACCAAGGGGGTTATAAAAAGCAGCAGTAAGTCCAGATGTGAGGAGCATTAGCTCAACAGCCACCCAAGCTGACTCTGTTCCTCTTTGTGGTGTGCTGACCATGGTGCATGGGTCACCAGGAAGGACAGAGGAGGAAACAGGCTCCCTTCCAGAGCTGCTCCTGGGTTGCAGGCCAACCGTGGAGCCTGTACAGAAACACTGGAGAGATTTCAAACAATTATTTCAGACTAATTGTAGAGGACAAGGTAGGGTTAGTAGGATCTACAGGGTTTTTCTGGTGAGTCTGTCAGGAACTGTAGAAGTTGAAGTGCTGGCCATGCAGTGAGTAGAGCAGCTTGCAGCTCAACAGCTATTGAGATTGCTCTGTGCTCTCTTGTGGAAATGCTCTTGCTCAGTTCATCAGGAAGTTATTATGCTGGGAACTCACTCCAACTTAGAGAAATGATGTTACCTTGAACTCTTGAGCTTCATTTTTGGTTCGTAGAGCACTGTCCCATTGAAGTGGACACAATATCTAGGAAAAAGGATAGAGGGAATACATCTCACTGAGTTCTCACACTTTGTAAGTCAGATTGTGCTCAGCAAATCTGTATTTAGTTTCACAGCCTGTGAAGAGAGTTTAGACAACTGGCTGAGATGAATGTCATTTAGAGCTCTTAGAACATTTGGGGTGGAAGCACTTGTCACTGAATGTACATCCACAATTTATTTCCCTTCTGTCTAGACAGTTGTTGTGTATCATTCTATCAGTGTAGTATTTTAGCTCTTAAAAGCTTAGATTATATCTAGATGACATTGTTTCCAATGAGTGTCATTTCAGAGAAGAACTGAGGCAGAGATTGATGGGGAAGCTGAAGATGTCTATATTTCAAAGGCATGTGCTGACACTCTTATTCTCCAGATTGCCCTCTTGAGCTTTAGTCTAGTCTCACACGTGGCAGAATCTCACCTGTTTTCCTGCAGTCCTTGAGAGACCACGACAGATTTCCTCACACCCAGCAGCACAGCAAGGCACTGGCTGGAGAGTCTCTGGCAGCTGGTGAGCTCCTGGGGGCTCTTGCTCTTTTCAGGGCATAAGGAAGCACGAGAAGCCTGCAGAGCTGTTGTGTATTTATAGATACATATGGAGACTCTGCCTGCTTTATGTGACTCAATAAACCTTCTGTCATAACACTGTCTGCTGCAAAAGATCCTAAACATACAATAGAGAATGATATGTTTTCTAGAGGATATTTGCTCCTGCTATCAAAAATGACACCTTTAAAAACGAGCAGCAGGTTTCTGAAGCAGCCCAGGTCCTTCTCACAGCTTGCTTGGGTGGTTACCACCATTGGCCTGCTTCCTGTTTCCACTGTTTCTAACCAGGTTGTGGAATAAGTATTAAAAATAGGAGGAAATCTTTGTCCCACTTTTTTTTTTTAATAAAGTAATATAGGGTTTGAGGGGGAAATAGAGAAAATCCCATATTTTATATGCTTTCTGGCAGCTTTTGGTAACATTTTATCTCTCACAGAAGAATTCCTTTATCACAAGCTGAACTATGAATTTTCCCCCTATATTTTCCTCTCAGTTATGTGGCAATTTGTGCTGCCCTTGCTTTGACTTGTACCATGTTTAAAAATAAGCAAACAAATATACAAGTGTTCAACATCCTTGTGCTCAGAGGATAACATCTTCCTATTTTCTTTCTCCTTTCACAGCTTTTGAAGGAAATTATTGGTCCCACTTGTTTCTCCAAAACCAGAAAGAGTCTCTGCAAAGAAGTAAGTGCCTGACCTGGGATTTAATGTTCACATTGCAATGATGAGTAATGACTCCATTCAATATCAGTTCTATGTTGCAGAAGAGACTGTACAAAACACATAATGAAAACATGTCCTTGCCTCAAGGATTATACATTTTAAAGCATTAGTTTTTGAAATTCTGAATAAAGATTTTTTTCCTCCAAAAAGATGGTAAAATAGATTGTCTCGCTCTGGTAAGTTTAATACTAAATGGGAAGTGCTTTAATGTACCACACTGAGCTTTTGATGCCCAAGGACAGAAGCTGTGAGCCTTCCACACTGAAAAATTTTGCTATTGAGGTCATTTGTGTGATCTGCTTGATTTTCATTCCTCCAGATTACTGCCTAATATTACCTAGGAAATGGATTTATTTGATGCTGCAAAATCCAGGGAATGAAACAAAGCTGATTCTCCACAGAGTCTAATCCTATAAGATTATTTTAAAGACTGAAGATTAAAACAAACTTACGTGCCAGTGAAAGATCAGAATGTGGGAGAGTTCTTCCCCACCTTTACAGCCAGCAGCCTGTGGGGAGTCAGGGTGTGGGCAGACCTCTGCTTCAGCATCCAACTGTGCCAGCAAATCTCCTGGTGCCACAGTTCTGGCAGCTTCCAAGAAGTTTTCCTTTGACTCCTAAGAATGGCTTGTGTGCATGCATCCAAACCTGGAAGGAAAATTAACTCCAGCCACCTACTCACTGCAGATTTGTGCTAGTCCTCCTGGGTCTAAGAAATACAGAAGATAGTAAGATACTACCATCTTACTTGCATAAAAATGTGTGCCATGCTAAAACACAAAATGAGCAGGTGATGGCTTTAAAGCACTAAAAATATTCATTACCAGTACTGTTAGAAAGGCAGATATCATGAAAATATTAGCTCATCATTCAGATGATAGCTTTTGACAGCAGAGATCGTGGTATTGTCTGTAAGACAGGATACAGAAGGTGTCTGAAAACACATTTTCACTACATCCTTTCTAAAATAAATATGGATATCAGTCCTAGTATTCTGGGCAATTTTTCTATCACATTCCATTTGCAGACATTCTTTTTAGTAATCCATAACCTTATTTTTTTCATTAAAATACTGGGCTTTACTGCTGCATACTGTTAAAAAGAAATTGTGTACTCCAAAAGCTGCTGCATTTCAGTGGCTGACAATGAAATTCTTAGTCTAGTTTGGGGAAAATGCAGAGGTGCTGGACAGAAAAAATGATAGAAAACACAAATTATGTGACATTTTTTAGGCAGAATGAGAAAGAAGCCTAAATAAGGTGAATTATAATTCAGCAGAAGCATGGAAAAGCTACATGAAGTCCATCCTGAAGGTAAAAATAGTTGAGAACTTGTGATCAGCCAAAACCAAGATAATAACAACTCATCTCCATCTTCTCTCTGTTCTTACAACACAGGCCAAGCACATGCACAAATTAAAATCAAATCCCTAGATGTCACTTAATATAAAACTGAACTCAAAAGGCAAATATATAATCTCATTTTAAACTTTCTTGAGTTATTGACATTACCACTGACAGCATCACTGCAGCACAACATGGGAAACTGGCTGGAATTGGGGATGAAGGAACAATGGTAACAATTAGCACATTGCTATTTGCCAGTCAGTTCTGGACAGCAGGGAACAGAAGCTCATTGGGGAACAGAATTTTCTACATGATCTGAATAAAGCCAGGAGCATTCTGTAATTACCTGATCACACTTTAAGATAAAAATAAAACATTTGGGCTTTAAAGCAATGAATATAAATTACAGGTAGTCTTTGCTGAACTTACCTGATGCTTTCTGCCTCTAAGATGTATTCTAAGATACCTGAACTTCACATAACTCCATAAACAAAAATAATTCAAAATGTAAAAGTAACAATTTAAGTCTGGAAATCTATAACCAAGGACATGTTTTACCTTAGTAGTTCTGTCAACCTCAGGACTGTTCAGAGATTTTAAGGAGGTACAGAAATATCCAACGTTGTGTTGCACTAGTATCTCTTTTTTGTTGGAGTGTATCTCACCCTCCTAAAATCTGTCCATTCAAATGAGAAGTGACTTTTTAAAAACAAAAACCAACTAAAACATTCCATACGTTTACAAAACCGGCTGGAACTTTGTCATACAAACACAGAGACAGAAGTGTGGGGACTTCCAAGCTGGGTTTTGAAGACTGCTTTTGGATATCTAGTGATCTGACTGTCCAATGAATCCTGGAGGTGGTTTCCATAATCAGAATAGAAACTTACTCACTTTGCTGTGGTTTATATTTGAAATGACAACCAGAATGAGCACTAGGCTGTTAGGAGACCTAAACCCATTTTTCTCTTTCACTTTTATAGTTCTGAGCAAGGATTCCTGTTCCACCTGGGGTGGAGGGCATTTTTCAACCTTTGATAAATACCAGTATGACTTCACTGGCACCTGCAACTACATCTTTGCAACCGTCTGTGATGAAACCACCCCAGACTTCAACATCCAGTTCCGCCGTGGGCTGGACAAAAAAATTGCCAGGATCATCATTGAGCTGGGACCTTCTGTGGTCATTGTTGAGAGAGGCACCATCTCTGTCAGGAACGTTGGGTAAGATTCTGTGACGAATGGGGGAAACGTGTTTAGGAGGCCAGAAGTTTTACAGCAGTAAGAATACTTCATATCAAAAAAGAATTAACTAATTATGGATGTTATCACACCTCGCTGGGCTCCACTCCCATTTCTTCCCATCCAGAATTCACAGTCTCCAGACAAGTATTTAACCTGCAGCTATTTAAATCAAACTTGACATACACTTTACATGTAATTTAGTATATTTGTGTAGGCACAGGGCTAAACTTCTCAGACTAAAACATTGACACTAGTCTCGTAGGTGCTACCCATCTCCTTTTGCCTACTACAAGCACAGATGAAATGACTTACACCCTTTAGCAGATTTTAGTAAAAATTCAAGGGTTTTGCTTAGAGTTCATTCGATCTGGAACTTGGAGAACTCAACCCTAAATTGTGTTCTGAATATAACTCATAGATAGGGTATAAGAGAAACTCAGAACTATAAAACCAACAGAGAAATATTGGAGGGGCTTACAAAAACTCCTTGGGTATGAAATCACTGGCTGCTCACTTTATTCCAAGGATTACTGTGCCCAGTAAACATGCTTAGGACTTACACTGATGGGACATTCTGAGCTCTGCATCATTCATTCTTCTAGACAAACTGACTTTCCAACGTTCTCCAGGAAAGTTTTCAGCTTTTTTATCAGCTAGGCAGTGTTGAATTATTGTCTGTAACTACAGGTGGATATTGGAACTGACTGACTGTGGACTGTCTGTATCTCTGTATACTTACCTGGGCACAATAATCATCGTGACAAAAGACCACTGGCAGCTATACCTTAATTTACTAAACTATTTAGAAAAACTTCCTTTGTTAGCTTATATTCTAGGAAAACTGTATAAATCTATGAGCCTGACCCAAAGGTCTGCATTTTAAATTTGTTCTTTAATGTCATTAGTTTGTAGCATCAGAATTCAGCTGCAAGGATGAAAACCTAGTCCTGCTCCAGCATCCCCATTACTGATTTCTCTGACCTTACCAGTTTTCAGCTGCAGCAGTAATTCCTACACCAACAGGCTGTGGCCCATAGAAGCTTTCCAGGATAAACAACAACAGCTCCACCACATGAACTCTACTGTTACAAGCTCTTGAAACACAACTGCACCCTAATAAAACCAAACCAAGGGAAGATACCAAGTCCCACACAAACATTTTCACAAGTATGAACACTATGCAACCATCTGATGATTCTTCTGTAGCACTGATGACATTGATTTTTTTGATCTTGTAATGTCATAAAGGAGAAAAAATCATCCTATTTTATTGAGACTGGTCACTTTTCTCCTTTCCCAGGGTCATTCAGTTGCCTTACACCAGCAATGGAATCCAAATAGCACCTTATGGTCGCAACATCCGCCTGGTGGCCAAGCTGATGGAGCTGGAGCTGGTTGTCACCTGGAACAACGATGATTATCTCATGGTTAGTAGAATGTTCTCTTACAGCAGAAGGGAAAATTCTCATTGACTTACTGGAATGACAAGATGTCTTGATTTTTTTTTGCATTTGTATACTATTCGGATTTTTATTCTTCTGCTTCATTCATTCCTCTTGAAAGAAACAATTTGCTTTTTCTACCTGCACATTCCTTTCATTTCCAGCACTAGTAGTTAACTAAAGCCACCAATGCTGAGGTTTGTCAATACTTCCACAGATTTTAAACTTTCCTCAGGCTACTCCAGCAGCTACAAAATTTCATTAAAGGGATGAGGAAGTTGTTTAAAGTTGTGTAGAACTGAATAATAATGCCACAGTTTTGTCATTTCTGCTGTGCTTGCCCTGGACACCTTTTGGCTTCAAACACATAATGCTCCTATTAGCTCCTTTGTTTCTTTCCTTTTGCTGAATCTTTTCATGTTTCCTTCCAAAATTCCTGATAGATTTTAGAAGATACATTTTCTCAACATGATCTGTGATATTAATGCCACAAAAGGCATTGAATTCTAAAGTGGCAAGTTTGCTAGAACTAGGAACTTATTATGTCATAACTTGTCTGGGAGATTTATCAGCTTTATCATCACCTATAAAACAGAAACTGCTACTGACAGCCACATACTATATATACAGTATGTATAGCTAGATTATTTCTTCTGATCAAAGGCTTTTGTAATAATTCATTGGTTGTAGCTAGTAGTATATTACCATTTTATATTACTAATATTACCATTTTACTCAGAGAAATAGATAATAACTTTCTTCTGAAAACAGATTTTCTTCCTGTAACCTTCAGTTTCTTAAGAGAACAAACCTAAAATTCATGCTGTCAACAAAGATCTCAAGAGGAATCATCATTTCCTTTCCTGTTTTTTTTTCCTGGCTCCTTAGAACATTATCCCCCCTCAATTTTCTGCAAAAGTTTCAGAATCTCATTCTATTAAATAAAAAAACTGCAACAATCACCATTTGCCTATTCAGAAAAGAAGTTGCTGCTTTCAAATTTTTTCCTCCAATCAAATCACTGAAATTAATGAGAAGAATCACCTTTAAAGGGATCCTTGAACTGAATTTGAGAAAGGTTTACTCTACAGGTTGTCTTACTTAGGGTGATGCTTTTAAATGTTTTGGTTTATTGTATTTTAGGTTTTGGCTGAAAAAAAATACATGGGGAAAATCTGTGGAATGTGTGGAAATTATGATGGTTATGAACTGAACGAATTTCTGAGTGAAGGTAAGATCCAAGGCCAGGTCCCATAGGTCACCAACTCACCTGTCACAGGATGGTGCTACAGGTTAGCATTTGCTGTGATGGTATTTTAGGTTCCTCAGACAAGTGATAAGGACTCTCGTATTTTAGAAACAAGTGATGAGGGCACTCTCTGTCCCAGCCTTGAGGACAATTTAGGTTCATAGCAAGGCACAACGAGGCAAGTGATTACATTAGGCAGAAGGAAGAATGAGGCTCTAATAAAATGAACACAGTGGACAAGAACATTAACAAGTAGCTTGTCCTGGTGAGGGTGGATCTCTAGAACAGAATAGCTGGTGCTGACAACTTGACACCTGCATTACATGTGGCTTGATGGGTTCATCTCAGAGCCACCCTAATCTGGTCTGCTGAGCTGATGCCCATTAGCAGTTGGAGCTCATTACACATGCTCTTGGAGTTTCTAGCTTGCTTTCATCTTAAATGAGCACTCCAGAATGGAAATCCAGTTGTACAGAGTGGAGATGTTTGGGAGATTTGCTTTAAAAGCACGTTCTAATCTGAACTACAGTGAAGTGTGGGGACATTAAACTGCAGAGAAAACTCATCTCAGGTCAGCACAGCCAGGTGCAGTTTTCTATACACATCACAGAAAAATTCCTATAGTGTAGACAATATTTTTTGGGTTGTGATCAGCTTCACCCCACATGCAGGGGAGCATAAAAGAATGGGGGATGAGGAGAAGAGGCATGAATTAGCAGCATGAATTAACACAACTTGCAGAAAACCAGTAGGAGCTAGTGTCTGGTAAGGTAGTAGATGTGATAGATTAGGATATAGCTCAAAAATCAAAGTGATAAAAGTGTGCTTTGCTGAATAGGTAGAGGGCAAAGGAGGTCACTGTTATTAGGAATATCAGTTAGCAGGACCTTTCACAGTCAAAGAGTAGAATCTGAGTTTTTGCTACATCACAGCAACAAGTAAACAAATCCACATTGGCTTTTCCTGACAAATTGTAATACTTCAATTTACAGGTAAAATGCTGGACACGTATAAATTTGCTGCACTACAAAAAATGGATGATCCATCAGAGATCTGCCTGTCTGAGGAGATATCAATTGCCAACATTCCTCACAACAAATACGTAAGGAAGATCTTCTTGGCTTTTCTGCACCGTGGTTCTTAACAGA
>NW_008616291.1:0-1144 GCF_000691845.1 Merops nubicus
CTGTGTAGTTGGTTTTGAGCCATCACCCCTTCTTCTCCTGTCACAAGCCTTGCTAAAAAGTCTGTCCCCAGCTTTCTGATAGGACCCTTGAAGTACTGGGAGGCCCCAATATGGTCTCCCCAGAGCCTCCTCTTCTCCAGGCTCAACAACCCCAACTCTCTCAGCCTGTCCTTGTCAGAGGGGTGTTCCAGCCCTCTGATCATCTTCATGGTCCTCTTCTGGCCCCACTCCAACTGGTCCATGTCCTGTAATAAATTTGCTTTGACTTTTGATCAGCCCAGAAGTGGTCAGACAGTTGGTCAAGGTGGTCATCGTAGGTCCCTTCCAACTGGAACTGAACTATCCTATCCTATCCTATCCTACCCTATCCTACCCTATCCCCTTTGCCCCAGTGTCACCAAGCTCCAAAGGACCAAAGGTCACTCTTTGGTCTCCAATAAACCCACCCATCTTTCTCCCCTGATGGTGTCACTACCTGACTGCTCTTCTCTGTGTCCCTGTTAGAGATGTTCTCCAGGATCTCTTCTAAGCCCAGAAGCACTGATTCCTGCCCCACATCAGTCTCCTTGTGTCCTGCAGGGGCAGTGTCCTTTCGGGAGCTGTCACAGCACTGCATCGAGCCAATGACATTACCCAGGGGAACTGATCAGTATTGACCCCTAATACCTTTTCTCCCCTAAATGAGGCAACACCAAGGTCCCTTTGATCCCAAAAGAATAAAGCAATTTCCCTTTCTACCCCAAATCTCACGGGTTTTATATTCTATTATGCAGTTGGATGCTCCATGATTCTCTTACCTCAAAGTCCACCAGAACTTTCCTGGTCCTGCAGCACATCCAGTGACACTGCCCAGTGTCCCCATGGCCCATTACACCCCCACAGCTTTACCTAAACCACGTTACAAGGTGGCAGTAAGCCCCAGCTGCTCAGTACCTGTGTCCATGGACACTGGTGCTTTTCTCCACTCCTTGGCCAAGTTTATACTCCTTGAATGTTGCCTTTACACCCTGTCCCCTTGAACATTAATATTTCCACGTACTCCTCCCACTCACACACTGAAATCTCTCCTGAGACCCAAGGGCAACAGCAATCCCCAGGCAGGAGGGGATCTCACAACAATCTCTCCTGCTGGGCTCCCAGCAGA
>NW_008616292.1:0-294 GCF_000691845.1 Merops nubicus
GCGGCAGGCAGTGTGCCGGACAAGGATGGGAACTCACGCTGCCAGCGCTGGCCCGGCAGCATGGGCTCTGGCACCGCTCCCCTCTCTGAGTCGTTCGAATCAGCTCGGCTCCGTTTCCATGCTGATACCTCTCTCTGTTTAATTTCTCCTCCTCCCAGCTCGGGGTGATGTTAGGCAGGTCGGAGAGAGCCTGACACTCCTTCCCAGGAGAGGGTAGTCAGGCCTTGTTAGGAAATGCCTCTCATCGCGGCTTCCCACCGCCGTGGCCCCAGCCCCAATGCACAACTAGTGTAT
>NW_008616292.1:920-1129 GCF_000691845.1 Merops nubicus
CAGCTGACTGCCCTCCGCTCCCACCTACGGACAGCGGGGCAACACTTCCCCCCTTCCCCAAAGAGACCCGCGTTGCTCCCCTGCCCGGGCATCTCCGCCTCGAACGGCGCGGGAGAGCCTACGTCCGCAGGAGCGCTGCCTCCTCCTCAGGAGACTCTGTTTCCCTCCTCCTCCTTCTCCCTGGGGGGAAAAAAAACCCTCCACCCCCT
>NW_008616293.1:0-223 GCF_000691845.1 Merops nubicus
CAGCCCCCCACCAACCGCTCTCCCCAGTGACTCCAGTTCAGCGTTTTAAGGCCCTAATGAGTGTTGACAAGTTTAATGAGTTTGTTTTAAAGAGGAAAAAACTGGTCAAGTCGAGATTTCCGAGTCAAATCCATTAGGGGATCCCATTCAAACCCCTCCTGACAGCTCAGCCGCTCTCACACTTCACCAGCCAGCACAGGGCAGGGATGCTGTGTGAACCCCA
>NW_008616293.1:336-6669 GCF_000691845.1 Merops nubicus
ACCTCCCGGGATCCGCCGGCCCCGGCGCCCCTTGTAGGGATGGAGCCCGGGATGGGGGATCGGGCCCCCCACCCCCGGGAGGGGGATGAGCCCCTTGAAGAGGATATAGGGGGGTCATAGAGAGGGTATAGGGAACCCCCTAAACGGGGCAAGGACCGAGAGCACCGGGCGAGCAAAGGGGACCGTCCAGCCGCGCGATAACCTCACATTTCGATAGGAAATTTCATTAAACTCCCCCCTCTTTTTATTTTTTCCTTCCCTTTCCTTCTCTTTTTCTGTCTCCCCCTCACCCCCTCAACCTTCATATAAGCAAACAGCCCTGTGAAGCCGAGGTGGAGGTCACGTTAAGTCATGCAGTCTGACTTGGTGAACTTTGAGCTGGGTGATTAGGAGGGGGGTTCTCCTTTTTCAATTTCTCCACTTCCTAGGTCTCTCCATTGTTCCAATTCCAAACAGCTGCTGGTGCTAATCTTTCGGTTATTTGCAATCAGGAGGAAGAAATACCCACACCCTAGAGTGCTCCGATATTAGAGTAAAGAGACCACTGGAAGCTGAGGAGATGGAGGAAAACAAAACAGACCCAAGTGATTGAACTCAGTTTGACTCTGAGCCTCTCAGGTACCTCTCAATCCCAAATCCGCGCCAGCAGAAAGCCATAGAAATCAGGCTTACAGGTACCACCGCATCACTGAAGGCCAGACCTGATATTTTTTTTTCCCCCTCAAAGGTTAAACTCCTCCATCCCCTCAAAGGCTGGCCAGAGCTGAAGGGGGGAGCGAAATACCAACGCTGGAGGAAAAGAAACGACGACAAAAGCCCAGTTGGAAGCAAACCTGGAGAGCTACGCCCAGAAGGCTTTTGCTCCAGTTGGCTCTGAAGGATTTGGGTTTTTTAAGCTATTATTAAGAAGGGATGGAGAAACTAAAGGGTTGGAGGAACCTGCAGTGCGAAAGAAACCATCCTACTTACGATGGGTGGAGGTGGTGATAACCCGGGAGTGCTCTGCCCCATACGGGTGGGGTGGGAGATCCTCTCCTAACTCATTTATTCCCCTAATAAACAGGACGATGGGTGCCGGGTAACGACGGGTGCCTACCTTGAAGCATCCCGAAGAAGAGAAGGGACTCGCCCCTCACTTCCCAGCTCTACCAACTCCAACCTTTGCCAAGAGCCTCAACAACCGGGCTCCTAAAATTCCTGCGGTGGCCCCACACGTGTCCAGGCCGGGACTAACCCGCCGTTTTCTCGGGGATTTATTAATATTCTGCCCTGGCTCTGCCGGGGGGAAGCCCATTAGGCCTCGATAGTCTTACACAGCCCCTGCCTGGCCCGCAGCCCTCTCACCAGCATCGCGGAGCCTTTATTGGTTTACTTAGGTGTTAATCCCTCAACAATCAAGTTGTCTGACCATGGAGCCCCGTCTCTATTCTTGTTTACATCTAATTACGGGGCTGAAATGCCACTTCCCAACCCACCCCTCCCCAAAGCCTTCAAACCAACTTTCATTTCACCCCTTTTAAGCAGGTAAAACCCCTTCTCCCGGGGAAGCAATTGAAGATAATTACAGCAGCGGTGGCTCGGCAGCATCTCGGGCGGCTCTGCCGGGAGCAGATGGCAGGGGAAAAAAGGAGGTGGGCAGGGGGAAAAAGGGGTCTGGGCTCCAAAAAAAAACCCCTATCCCCACCTTTGGAGGTGGCGTGGCCTTTTTCTCCTGCATCCACCCACCCGCACCTCGGCCCCCAAGATGTGTAGATGAAAGGAAGAAGCTGTCCCATCCCGGTGTCACAAGCATCTCAACGCTTCCCTTAATTCAATTAAACCTCGTAACTCCAGGAAACCAGCGGAGATCCACCCAAGCAAGCCAACAGCGGGGACTAACAAAGGACCTTTCTTTCCAGAGGGTGTAGGGACCTCGCTGGCCCATGTGTCATCCATAGTCCCCTCGACTCCTGCCTCTCCGGGGTTAACGACTCAGACACCACTGCGAGCTCTGGGACTGCAACTTGGCTTAGATAGCGTCTCAGCCCTGGGGCAATTCCTCTAAATCAATTTTCAAAACAATCAGTTTAGGGGCTTTTAATTAAGCTTTAAACCAGCGGTTAAAAATAGCAGTTTACTTCTTTGGGATGCAAACTAGGCTAGCGTAAAAATAAATCAGAGAGACGGGTCCGCTGCCTTTTGGGATTCAGGGAGACGCAGATTATATACGTCCCAAGATTACGAGGATTTTTTTTCTTCCCCCCTCCCTTTCTTCTAATACTTATTCTCTCTCCCAAACCTGCCAGACAGTGAACTGTCCGTAGGACCGCAAAAGCCAGAGGATGCCGCGCAGCTTTCCCAAAGCAAAGCAAAATTTCGGCGAGGAAACCTCCCCACGCCGGTCCTAGGTCAGCATCCCGCTGCGACCAGCAGGTTCACCGCCTTTTTCTATATATCATTAATGCAAAAAAACACAATTAAAACCCCACTTCAAACATAAAACTATCCGGCAAGGAGGAAAAGCCCAACCAGCCCCTCAGCCCGGAGGTGGGAGCGCTTTATGCAGCTCTGCTCTCCCCAAAGATGAATTTCGCTGAAGAAAGATGAATTTAGGCTCTTTTTGTGCCTTTGTCGTTTAAATCGGATCCTCCAGGTTCTTCCCACCTCCCCGCCACCCTCTTCCTTTGTTTAATACTTTTGTGATGACAGCAAAAGGGATGCTCGCAGAGCCCAGCCCGACACACACGCTCCACACCTTTAAATCCCTTAAGCTGGAGCAGGTTTTTGGCTCCCCAGCCTCGGCCGGGAAGCAGATGCTTAAACGCAGCTCTCGCACCAAAAGCCTCCCTTTAAAGGGGACCACAGCGTTAGGTTGATTAAAGAGTAATTAAGGGCGGTGGGACTCCTTTGGTACCGCGTCTAGGACTCTCCGGACCCGGAGGATTTCTCCCTAGGTGACCCAGATAAATTACAGATCGGGCTGAAATAACTTTTGTCCGCGACGGGCCGGGATGAGCCCGGACGGCAAATCCCAGCTCAGCAGTGGCTAATGAGGCAGTCATGCAAAACGCAGCCAGTTAAACCTGAAAAGCAGTGGCTTGGGGGGGACTTCTCCTCCCTGCCAGCCCCGCGGGGGCTTCGCAGGCAGGTTTCCCCCCCACCCACCCCACCCCTTTCCATCCCTCACGTCCCTTCTTTGCGGGGCCGAGCCCGCGGAGCAAACGCGGCTCTTCGGTCAAACGCGCAGCCGAGACCTTGCCCCAGTTTGTTCCCAGTTTTTGGGGAGAAAACCAGTCAGGGCGCCGGGCTTTTGCAGCAGCGAAGAGAGGGGTTGTGGTAGTACGGGGGGGGGGATATTTCGCAGCGCACGCCAAACTTTTGGGGGAGCTTATTTTGGGGATGCTTTCAGCTTGGGGAGAGGTGCTTGAGCCCAGCCCGGGGGGGATGCGCAGCTCGGCGGGGTGGGGACCCCAGCACCAGCCCGGCCGTGCCCCCAAGAAGCAAAACTTCGGGTTTTCCTCCTCTCTCAGACAGAGAAAAGCCCCGGATTCCTCATTTGGGACTGGGAAGAGGAGATTTTTTTTTAAAACTGAAATCTCACCACGAAGGAAGTTACAGGAGGAAAAAAAAATAACAGGGGGTCAGAGAGCGAGCGGGATCTTTCCCCGAGCAACCTGCTCTTGGGCGAGGAAGGAGAAAAACCTTTCCACAGTTGGCTTGATTCCCCCCAAACTCTCTCCTTCCCCTTCCGCTCTACTTTCAAGGACTTTCTGCTGCCGCTTTTCCTCCGCTCCTTCCCTGAGCATCCCACCGCACACATCCCCCCCCTCCTCGCTCCCGCCAGCTCCTTCCCCCCCTTTAGATCTCAGCGTGTTTGCTCTTGACTTCATCCACTAAGTCAATAGTTTGGAGATGCCCTCATCCTCAGAGGCCCGAGCCCCCGTGTCCCCTCCCTGTTTTCTCCTGCGGATAATGGCAGCCTTTTGTCGTGTAATCAAGCTCCCGAGGGGTTGGGAGACAGATATAGATTCTTGGCATTTGTCGGTGAAAATGAAAGCTGGATTAGGCAGAGGCGGCTGCACACTCCATGGTAAAGGACAACAACTATTCCCCCATTGAAAGTCCCATTCTGGTTTGGTTATTTTATCTTTAAAAGTTGTTTGTATTTCTAAAGTGGCTATTGATGCACTTAGAAAGTGTAGCAAGCTGTAAAGCCTCGCTTCAAATGAAAGGCGGACACAAAAAAAGAGGAGGTTAAGGGGAGAAAACAGAGTGAGAAAAAAATACCGTCCAAAAAGGAGGGGGGAGAGAAGGGGAAAAGGGGTGGCAAAAGAGTTAAAAAGATCAAATTCAGCCTGGGTAAAGTTTAAAATCGGAGAGAAAAGTCACGAAGTCACAGCAGCCGGGGAGAGGAGCGAGGGCGCGGGGGGTTCGGCTCCGTTTTTCCCTTTCCAGGAGAAAAATAATTGCAATATTTAGGTCTCTTTGCTGACGGGAGGATGGGTTGGGGGTGACTGGGGTATTATTTTTCTCCGCGGGGGACACTTGACTGTTTGCAAGTCGATCCAAGTAAACCCGAGCAGCTTTTTGCTCTGCGCTGAAGTTATTTTATCCTTTAGCCACTGATCACAACCACCCCCTTATTTTTCTCCTCGACAGAGATTTGCTGAGACGCTCTTGCCAAGCAGAAATGGGGAAAAGATTGTCCCATCCCTGCACTATTAACCTTTGAGCGTTTCTCTTTGAGAAACGTCGAGATTTTGACATTCTACCTATATATATAATTTTTTCCCCCAAACATCATTTGGATTTAACCGTCTTGGATCCTTTAGATGCATCTTAATCTGAGGGTTGTACCGTCTCTCCCTCTTTACACACCCCCTTCCTCCAGCGAGCAGGGGGTGGCAAGAACTGGGTTATTTTGTTTGTTTGTTTAAAAAACAACATTTGTTAAAACCCCCAAGCTTTTTTTTTTTTTTTCCCTCCTCCTTTTGCTGGAGTTTCAGGAATGGAAATTACAGCTTACCCCGCTGCGAGCATATTCAGCCTCCCGCACAAGGGAGGGTTTGTGGCTGGAAGGAGATTAAGGGGAAAACTCCAGGAAAAAGAAACACAGCAACAAGGTACAAACCAAATATTCACACTCATAAAAAATAAGAAAATAAGAAAAAAAAATTAAAAATCGGCTTCAAGCAGCACAATTTGCTGCTTTTTAGCATCAAACAAACACCTTCTCGAGAGGCGAGGAAAGAATTGAAAAAGAATGAAGTTGCTGCACAGAAAAAATAACGAATTCCTCTGGAAAGCGCCAGCCTTTGACTAAATACGCCCGTCTCTAAGTGGCTATACATATATCTATATTTTTTTTCCCTCTAAAATCACCAGCAGCTCCGTCTAGCTGCCCTCTCTTGGATAATTTACACCATACAAAGGTTGGGGGCTATTAATCCCGTCCCCCCCAGCCCCCATTCCTATTCATGTCAGTGTTTCTTTCTTTTTCCGAGCAATCAAATGTGCCGGAGACAATTGTAGCGAATTTAAACATGACTGTCCCCTGAATATCCCTCGACATCGAAGTGTCCTTTGTACCTTCACCCTCTCCTTTTAAAGACGCTGCTACATTTAAAAATGCAAAATAATGCAGCCGATGGATCTTTATTAAAGCGCAAGACGAGGTTCTGGCTGGATTGATTTTTCAAAAAGGGGGGGGGGGAAATCTTTCCGAAGTTGTTTAACAGTGGGACGTTTCACGGCCGATTTAAGGACCCTCCTTCTAACTTTAAAGAAGGCGAAAATCACCCGAGTGTTTTTAACTCCACTCGGAGGGGAGTTGCTTCAAAAAGCAGCTTCTCGTGGAGCAATCCTGTCGAGTCAACTTTCCTCCCTCTCCTTTAATTCCCAATAAAAATGCAAATCAATTCGTCCCCATAATGGGAACGGGGAAGGGGGGGGGGGGAGGAAAAAAAAAAAACCAACTCAGAATTGCGGTCGCTCAGGACTTTTCCTTTCCACTCCAGATTTGAACGCCAGTGGGGATGGCAGCGGGGCCGGGGGCAGGTTTTCCCCTTTTCCCTTCGGAAACAGGAAAATAATGTGGGGGTTTTTTTTGCTGTGAGGGGGGTTTTTGTTTGTTTGGGGGGTTTTGGTTTGTTTTTTTTTTTTTCCAAGACCCCCCCCCCCTCCCCTTCCTCCCCCTGCGTTTAAAGACCGCAGTTTCATAACTGGCTTCTCCCCCCCCTTTCCCTTCCCCTCTGCCTCTTTTAAAGATGCCACCAGGTCACTTTGATCCGCTGTCTTTAGGGTCTCGGGACAAAGGCGGCAGTGAAGGCTGAAGGCTGCCGGGTGTCCCCCCCC
>NW_008616294.1:0-3589 GCF_000691845.1 Merops nubicus
TGTTTAAGAGGTATTTGGACAATGCCCATAGTAATATTCTTTAACTTTTCATCAGGAAGCTGTACTAGATGGTCATTGTAGGTCCTTTCCAATTTAACTATTCTAGCCTATTCTGATATAATTTACAGTATCCACTAAATCTTCAGAATTAACACTTCACTGCAGTTCCAGTCTCTGATGTTAAAGAGCAATATGGGAAACTGCAATTTATATTGGAGCTAAGAGAATGCTAAATGCAAGATCAAAAGAGCACAAGTAGCTTGGCTCTTTTGTCTGAACTGGAGTACTACTACCATGTAATCATTGTGGAAACATAATGCTTCATTTTAATTCAGTTTAGGAGTGTAATGAGAGAGAGAGAGACACCTACTATCTAGCAGTGACCCCCAATTCCTACATCTTGGTTACTCAAAGACAAATCTAATGAATGTTATCATCTGCAAAAAAAAAAGATGCCAGTTTGCCTTTCTTTGAGGGGTTGTCTCCAAAAATTGAGAAATCACACCTATTTTGCTTATTTAGGTTAACTGTTATAGGAAAAAAAAAACCCCATATGTAAGTTCTTTTTGTTCAGCAGCTTTTAGAGAGTGTTTGTCTCCAGGAGAAGTTTGAATGTTACTACAGGGGAGAAAAAAAAACCAATTTCTCAAAGCTTCATCAAAGGGAATTAAAGGGTAGCTGCATGTTCTTAGCTATACATCCCTTTGCATCTGATGTTTTTGTGAATGATTTCAGCTCTCAAAAAACATATCTTTCTATGTGTTAGTCCTGTAATGGACAATCCTGCCCTCTAATTTGACCAAGAATGCAGAAAATGGAAAAGCAAATGACCACTGGAATTGCTTGATATAATCATAGAATGGTTTGGATTGGAAGGGACCTTAAGGATCACCAAGTTCCAACCCCCTTGCTATGGGCAGGGACACCTCCCACTAGACTAGGTTGCTCAAAGCCCCATCCAGCCTGGTCTTGCCCACATCCAGTGATGAAGCACCCACAACTTCCCTGGGCAACCTGTTCCAGTCTCTCACCACTCTCACAGTGAAGAACTTCCTCCTAGCTTCTAATGTAAATCTCCCCTCTTCCAGTTTGAAGCCATTACACCTCATCATATCACTTCAAGCCCTTGTAAAAACTCCCTCCCCAGCTTTCTTGCAGGCTCCCTTCAGATACTGGAAGGCTGCAATGAAGCCTCCCTGGAGCCTTCTCTTCTCCTGGCTAAACAACCCCAACTCTCTCAGCCTGTCCTCATAGGAGAGGGGTTACAGCATCAGCCTGTCCTCATAGGAGAGGTGTTACAGCCCTCTGATCATCTTTGCAGTCCTCTTCTCAACCCGCTCCTACTGGGAGCGTATGATTATAGCAGCATAACACTGGCACATAGGGAATGAAGTAAATAACTGGATACTTATAAATGTAAAGGAGACCCATGTATAGATCATTCAGATCCAGGTCTTCTACTCTAAGGAGCAAGTGTCCTTTCACTAGCACTGAAAATCTACGCAAAATTGGTATAATTACTTTATTTCTGCATCAGTCAACATATGCTATATAAATTTGATGTATAAAACCAGAAGGCACAGCAAGCTGTTCTTAGATCATACAGTGAAGATGACTGTGGGAACTCAAACCGAGGTCCTGCACGAAGAGGCGGCTATGCAGGTCTCCAGATGCAGTAAGTGCCTGAACCTGGCACTTGAAGCAGAGGGAGCCAGAGACACCACGTGTGTGTGATGTGTTCAAATAAATGACCTGCTCAGGCAGGTGGTTGAACTGAGAGAGGAGGTAGAAAGATTGAGAAGGAAACGAGTCTGAAAGTGAGATAGATTGGTGGAGCCACACTCTGATGCAAAGGCAGCAGGAAGAGGCTTTACAAGAAGTGGAGGACCCCCTCCCCTCCTATCACCAGGCAGAAGGAGGGGACATAAGAAACAAGGGAGAATTGAGAGAGGTCCCTCCTCAGAGGGGCAGGCAAAAACCTTCTTGGCCCCCCTCACTTTCCCATTTGACTTTGTACAATAGTTATGTGTCGTTGTAGAGGCGGTCAAGATATGACAGACTCCAATATCAGAAGCTGAAGGAATGGCTCCAAGTTTATTACAGTAAGCACCTTTTATAGATTCCTTGGATTGTTGACATTTGTGTTGCAGATTTATTGGCTACTAAGTTGCTACGGTACATTCATTGGTCCCTGAACCCCAACATTCAGCAAAAGCCCAGATGCAGAGCGTTTATCAGGTGTTTATCATTCCATTCTCACAGCTCAAGCTAGCTCAGTGTGTGAGAAAGTAGACTTTCTCACGGGCAGTAGTTGCAGCTTGCTGACTGCAGCTTGATCAAGTTCTTTACAATAGTGGGGAATCACTTCTGACTGTCAGTGGCCATAATTCCCCCTTTTTTTTTTTGCAACTAAAAGGGCAGCATTTATAATCCTCTGCTGGGCCCTTGAAGAAAAGGGAACAAACACAGTACAAAGGGTCCATCTAGTAATTCGTCAGTTACCCACAGCGCCCAAACCAGACACCGACTTGGCATGGTCAGGGAAATTCCCCAGTACATGCCATCAAGTTCTTTACAATCATATCCATGCACCAGCATCTAAAAAGTCCAACTCTACATCAGTTACTAATGCTAAAACAGTAACAAAGCATCATTAGTGTGCTCAACAACTGGCAGTCTAACTTGTCAGATAGCCTCAAGGGGCCTAACACCCACTATTCCAGAAACAAAAGAAAGGATAGAATGCTCATTCCCTGCTTGTAGAAGGACCATCCGACTGATGATCGGCATCTTGGTCATCATCATCATTTGAAGGTTGCCTGTTGGCCTTACTCTGCTTCTGGTGTCACAGATCAGGGTGAATGCATCTTGCGGGAATCCAACGTACCACCGTATCAGTGGAGACATATGCATACCCACAACCCCAAGCAATGAACTCATGTTTTGCCAGTGACCAGGCCCAACAAAAATGATAGCACCAGCAGGAAGAGAATCCAACACACCGACTGTATTGTAGACAAAAGCCTTATGATATGAATGACTGCCGGGGTACAAACAAGTCAATCAGACGATACATAATCAACACCACCCCCAACGATCCCACAAAAGATGTGTACCACAACAGGCAGTTGTGCACTCCACAGAGCAAACACCCCTGCCTCCCTGCAAGTGGTCCCAGCTTTTATCCCCAAGCGGGACACCTGACCTTTGTCAGCTCAATGCGGGACACCTGGGGCTCATTTCCCTTATGGCTCTCCCTGCAGGGCCGGCTGCCACCTGGGGGGGAGCGTTATGAAGGGCTGTGGGAATCACCCATATGTCAGCCTTAATTTGGGGCTCGGGGTTCAGACCCCAGCATTTCAACTTGCACAGGCCTTCCCACTTATTCGTGGTTAGATCCCGTACCCAGACCTTTGCTCTGGGCAGGCGCATCTTGCCTGACAACTGCAATGAGAGAAAATTATTCAAAATGACAGGATTATTTGAATTTGGTGGCACTGTAAGATGATTAATTGTATACAAAGCCTTTTCTAATCGGCCCTGCAGAGTTTCTCCATACATTCCCCTTTTTGTTTGTCCAAAACATGCT
>NW_008616295.1:0-1605 GCF_000691845.1 Merops nubicus
AGGGAGGAATGCGCAGTCAGACCACCAACGCGCCTGGAGCACTACAATGCGCCACTTAATACACTTCTGTAATTTAAACTTCTGGGGACCCCCTCCTTCCAAGCCGATTTTCGATATAGGTGTTTTCTCATTCTCTCTCCCCCCCCCTTTTCTTTTGAAATGCCCCCACCCCCCTCACCCTCCCGCTCCCTTTCTTCTGAGCCCCGCTCTCTAATTCTAGATGAGTATTACTTTGCTCTTTTCGTTGGCCAAGCACAATTGTGTTATTGGAGATAATGAATTCAATCCCCATCAAAGAGTATTAGGAGAGCCTTGGCCCTGTAGTGCCTTTTTTCAAACAGGGAATGAAAGGCAGAGAGAAAATTCTCTGGGTAGCCTCCGCGATGGCAGCTTTTGAAGTGAAGGGAGGCGGGCATTGTTGTTCACATTTTTGTCCATACGGCTGAAGAAAGACCGGCGGCTTTTGATGAGAAGATGAGAACCGCCTCGTAAGTTGACCAACAAGTTAGATGGCGAAGTCTTATCGCTGCCTACTGCCTGTGGATAACATATGTCCCGCATTAATAGGGGCTCAAAGGAACAATTGCCCGGGGGGTGGGGTGAGGTGGGGGAGAACTCTGCTCTGCTCTGCACCGGCTCTTTCTTCACCCATGCTCTGGACACCGATGCCCCGATGGGGATGTTTTTCAAGGAGATCCGAGAAGATGCGCCATAGCTCCTCGGTTTTTCGGGTGTCCGCGGGGCCGAGCGGCGGGGAGTCGGTGTGCCCTGGCCCCGGACACACAGGAGAGGCGACAAGGGGACCGCGATGGGCGGAGGGGGATGTATGGGGTGCCCTCTGCTCACAGTTTCTGATGGTTTTTGCCAGGGCTCCTAGTGGTTGGGGCATCATGTTAGGTCTGCTGCCATGTATTTGGAGGACAGGGCATCCTCCCCTTTCTAAACAGGAATCTTCGACTGTTGTTGCTTCTTTCCACTAAAAGTTGCTCATTTCCACTAAATGTGTGGTCAATGGTTGGTTTTGCTGCTTTTTTATTGTTGTTGTTATTGTTGTTGTTCCCTTTGTACTTCGTTCACGTAATGACATACTTGAAGATTGTAAAGTACTTGCTTAGATAAAGCAACCAGGCAAGTAAAAAAATAAGAGGGAAAACGTCTGTTGGTCACATCAGATAACCTTAGAACTAGAAAACTTGTTGCATACATTTGAATAAGTTCAGACATTCTCTTATTCCAATCTCCTGCCCCGCAGTTCAAAGATTCCCCGCCTCCGGGGCTTTATTATGCTAAAGAGGTCATTACAGAGAGTCACTATGGAGAGATCCCGGTTTGCAAAATGAGGCCCACCTCCTAGTTACCAACATGTTTACATTTTCCGTCGGTCATAACTGGAGGAAACGTGTGTTAGCAACCCGCCGGGCAGGCTCGGAGAAGAGAAGGAATAAAGGGGAAAATCTATTTGAGCTACTGCGCAGTAGATTGCAAATGTAGATGGTTCATTAGGGAGCACTTAGAGGTACCGGGCACAAAGGCGGTGTTTGCCGTAGGAATGGTTGCTGCGAGAGGGCCAGATCCTGCCCGCGGAGCGGGCGGCTCTGCGCCTCG
>NW_008616296.1:0-976 GCF_000691845.1 Merops nubicus
CGCCCCGTGGGGATGTCACTGGGGCCCCAAATCACCCCGTCTGTAACCACCCCCCATCTGACACCTGCAGAGACCCAGCTGAGGTGTGGGAGGTTCCCCCCCCCTCCATCACCCCCAGAACCAGCAACCTACTCGTGTCACCCAGCACTGGAGGTGCAGCCCCACGTGTTTTATTGTAGGATCACAGAGGGGTTTGGGTGGGAAGGGACATTCCAAGGTCACCCAGTCCAACCCCCCTGCCCTGAGCAGGGACATCCCCAGCTAGAGCAGGGTGCTCAGAGCCCCGGCCAACCTCCCCTGGGATGGTTCCAGGGATGGGGCAGCGACCACCTCTCTGGGCAGCCTGGGCCAGGGGCTCACCACCCTCAGCACCAACAATTTCTTCCTTCTCTCCAGTCTAAATCTCCCTCTTTGAGTTTCAAACCATCCCCCCTTGTCCTGTCCCAACAAGCCCTGCTCAAAAGTCTGTCCCCAGCTTTCTGACAGGCCCCTGGAAGTCCTGAAAGGCCTCAATAAGGTTTAAGCAGGGAGGTTTCTCTCCATGCTCTCTTTAGCTCCCCAGAAATGTTGCCCAGTCAGACATTGCCACTTCTGAAGCTGCCAGGAGCTGGAATGGGAGCCAGGGAGCCCAGGGGCAGGCAGGGGCTCCTGCCCACCAGCCGTGGGGTGTCACAGGCTGAAGGGATCCACGGAGAGTGGGAAGGGAGGAGAGCTGGAGCCTGGCACTGCGGATGGGGAGAGCTCTTGGGGCTCGGCTGGGGAGTAAAGGTGAAGCACAGCCCTCGCTGGGAGAACGCTGTGAGCATCCTCCTCCCTCTGCCCGTCCCAGGGAAGAGCAGACTGGGGTGGTTTTGTCTCCCTCAACTTCAGAGACACTGAGGAGGAAGGGGGAGAGGAGGTCGGTGCTGGGGGGAGAGCTCTGCCAGAGCGCCTGCCCCTCGGGGTGCCACCCAGCACGGGGCCAGGCCCAGAAGCA
>NW_008616296.1:1101-1358 GCF_000691845.1 Merops nubicus
ACCCCGCGGGCCCGGGAGTTTCTTTGGGGCCCCTTCCGCCACAGCGTCACACCCGAGTGCAGGCACCGCTCAGCCCCTGGCACCCCCGCGGGCCTGGGCAGAGAGTTCCTGTTTACCCACCCAAAAACTCCCTCCTGGGGCACAGGGCACCCGGGTGCTGTTCAGAACCCTCCTGCCCACCCTGCTCCTGCTCCCCACCCGCCCCCGGGGACCCCTGACCCGTCCAGCACCCGTGGGTGCCACTGCACAGGGGCTGC
>NW_008616297.1:0-41633 GCF_000691845.1 Merops nubicus
TGTTTCTCTTCCCCAAGTGCAAAACTTAATCCTCCACTCTACCTCACCTTGCAGAGTTAGATTTTTGCTAATGGTAGTACACAACCATAACTGATAGAAATTTTGTTATTGACCACTGTGGCCACAGGGTAAGTGCCTACAGACACAGTGTTGTTGTTGATAGAGAGGATTCCAAATACAAACACGTGCATGCGTCTTGTACCTTGTGGCCGAGGATTTCTCCATAGGGACCCCCTCATCTGGTTATCATATGGAGGAACAGAAGAACCTCTGTGTGTTGGGAATTTGGGATTAAATTCTCTTTGTTGTGTTCCTGAAAGACAGTATTTACTATGCAACTCTCGCTGTATATAAGATTAAATGAAGAAAAAGAGAGACAGCAAGTTTTTTGGGTTTTTTTTTGAAAAACATTTCTTAGTTTTATGTCATAACAGTTATGCACAATCATGATTCTTCCAAACTAAAGTAAGTCTAATAAGAACGGTTCTTGTCCTCATTTCCATCTATGCACATCATGACTACAAGTTGTTAACAAGTGCATTTAGAAACAAGATCAAAATCTTATGACACAGATTTGGAGACTGCAGTCATTAAAACAAAACAGAAATCTTGTCCAAATTGGAATCACAAATCATAATTAAAATGGCTAAGTGCAGCTCTTAAGCAATAGCAGATGCTAGCAAGGTCTGGTATCATAAATCACCAACAGATACTTTTAGTTCTGGATGTCCAGCACCAGTATGGTGTAGTACAACATTAGAAGTATCATGGTCACATAATGCAAAGCACTGAACTAGCAAAAAATCACTCTCATTTTCTCAAGGAATTTTGAAGGGGTCATTTTTATCCTCACTGACATTATCATTGATCAGGTATTAAGCAGGTAACAAACATATACCAGCATAAACACTGAGATTCTGTGTAAATTATTTTGAAGACTTTTCAAAAGCCTCAATATTTGGGCTGATCTGTGAATGATGCTGAAAAGCTTTAAGATATTTTTTCTCTGAAAGTCAGGCAGATAAGGTGGGGAAAACAAATGCCTTTAGTAAAACAAACCATAAAATTGTGGAAAAAAAGCACCAGGTCTTAGGCAAAAAAAAGAAGCCATTCTCCAAGTTGCCCCAAAGCTTTCCTGTATTTTGAACTGTATCAGTCAGTTCAACAAGGAGTATTCTATCTTCAGTGCCTCACGCAGACTTTCAACTATCAATGTTAAAATAACCCCCCAGAGGGAAAGGAAGAAAAAACCCCTCTGAGTCATCTATTTCCTGCTATAAAAAATAACTTTAGTGACTGAGTAAATAACAGTAATGTTTCTGTCAGTGAATATCTTATTTACTGCATACATCTCACTATGCAGCTAGAGGGAAATATTGTTTTACCCAAACTTGGGTAATCAAATTTATGTGAATTGCTAAAACCAGGAAATATTTTCTTAGATCTCTCCGTGGTTTCTTGGAGAAAGACCTTACAATTTATTTAGCTTGATGGGTTGCCTACGTAAATGCTGCTGCTGTTGAAGGATAATTAAGCTCAACAATACACTAACTTTATAGAGAAAATTAACACAATGCCAACCTGTGATAAATCCATTCCCTCTTGGTCTGCTCTGTATTGTTCTTTTCTTAGCCATGCAAGCCTTGCAAATGAAAGACTTCAGATTCTGGAAGGGTGTATACAATGACTCCTGCAGACGATAGGGTTAAAAATCAATGACTGTTCTGTTTTTCTCTTTTTAGGTGTAACAGAAAACAATAGGAGGCCAGACAGCAGAAACTAGAGAGATTTCTTAAATTAGACATGGAGTCTGAATCCCTGAATCCTCTTGTGAACCTCCCTATCACATTTTTTTGAGTTAAAAAACCTCTTTATAGGTTAAGCAAAACCCACAGATTTTGATTTTTTCCACACAAACTGAGTACAGCCTGTGAAGAACACCCTCTAATGGGAAAAACCTTTTATTGTATTCTTGGGAGAATAAATTCAAAATGTGTTTACAAAGGCTGCATGAAAGGCATGATCAGGAAAGGACAAAGCATATCACTTATGCTGACCCCATTAGGTAATTTAGTTTTAATTTTAAAAAATTGATCAAGAACGTGCTCATTAGTAAGAAGCACAATGAAAAGGCTAATAAAGTGATAATATCATTGCCTCACTGCTTTATGAGACTATTATATCCAATTTTCTGTGTGGATAAACAAACTAATATGATTACTGTTATGAAAAACAGAGAACTAGCATAATAGGAGCTTAGTAGATTTATTTTTTAAAAAAAGCAAGATGGCTCTATTTCTGATTCTTACCAGAAGCTTTCCATTTTTTATCTTTAACAGCTACTAGGCTACAAAGAGCTGAACTACACAAAAACTTGCCCACAAATATATCAACTGCATTTAATTTACACACTTTATTCATCTGGTACAAGAATCTGTGGGAAACAAACCCTAAAATGTTCAAAATTTCTGGTACACATGTAAATATTTAACCAAGTTTGTATTTCTTATGTAATTTTCATAAAGCTATTAACTGTATTTAAGCCCATCATAATGAAAACAGCATTGACTCTGAGTTATCTTGAACTCCCTGAAATTATGTAACTGTCCAGATCATAGAGAATGGACCTTAGATTTGGAGGCAAGCAATGAACACCAAAAGGAGCACTTTTTCCTAGTACTTATCCTTTCTATAACAAAACATGCCAAGTAGAATAACTTTTTTTTCTGAATACAATGCTCTTGCCATCATCACATTAGATTTATGGTGCTCAAGGGTAGATTGTTAACAAACAACTGCTTAAAGATCTTGGCTTCCAGCAGTACAGTAAGCTCTGCCAGGAACCAAGTACCAGTTTTATTTATTAAAGTTGAACTTACAATAATAGCAAAAACCAAGCACATATGTTTATTGCCTTGCCAGTGTCCGCAGCTAAACTGGCATCTCTTGGCAGTTCTCCCCAAAACAGGTTCTTGCCTCAAACTGATAAGCTGGAAAGCTATTTTATTAGTCTGGGAGCTATCTCTGCCTTATATGTACCATAAAATCATACCTAAAAAAGAAAAAGATTTAAACTACTCTAAAAATTCACAGGGCTAGATTATTTTTCCCCACAACAGAACAGTTTATCTGGGGTTTGTTTAAACTAGAGTATTTCAGGCTTTTAAAAATCCTAACCTAGATATTTCAGTTGATCAAGCCAATTTCCAACCCTGTTCTAGGGTTCTAAGCATAACCTTCAATCTTCCAAGACAGGTTAAAATATAACTTTAAACTGACTATATCAAGATTCTCAAACATTAGCTAAAACATGCTACCTAACACATTCAAAAATACCTCTCAGCCAATATAAATTTTGTACAGATTTAGATCTATATTGTAAAAGTTATTCATTAACCTGAATTCTATCCAAATGGAAAAGTATCAATTTCACATAAATCTGTATAATTTTAAATGTTCCTGTTTATTCTTTAGACCCTCTATCACTATGCAGAAGTCCTACATGAAAAACTGGCACAATCCAAAATCTACTGAAATCAAGGGACCAATTAAGGGGAATGACAGTATTTGGATAGAGGCTATAGTTCTAATCACATGATTGATTCCATATGGAAAGCATTATCTTCCTCCTTCATGCTGAAAACACACACATTCCACCCACCCACATGCGCTCCGCTCATCACTCCAGATTAGGATGGTATGTAATTGGACACAAAATTAGAAAAGAAAACTAATTATATAACTGGTATTAAAGGCATCAGATTAAAACCACCCAAAGCCAAAAACTTTTTTCTCTCTAATCACTTTTATTTATTTTAACCTCAAGTGATATATGTAACAGCAGGTAAAAACATTTCAAAGATAAAATTTTCAAAAATAATTAAATGATACAGAACTTTCAGTTCCACACTGAAAAGAGACACATTAATCAAAAGTCTTTCCTCTACTCAGAGCTACCCAAGCATCTCTTCACATGTTCTGTGCTGGCAGGGCACAAGCCGGGTCTGGTCTGAGGCTTCACTAATGCATTAATACAGCCTTGCACCCAGTCTGGCAGACCCTACCTCTTAGCCTGGACATGATGCCACTCTAGTGCACCAGATATAGCCCATACCCAGCAAGACTCAGCTGGTATCTCCCTGTGTTTGCCTAGGCAGACGTGTTTTAAGTCATACTGCTTTTTTGTTTTTGTCACATAGCACGCAAATTGTGCAAATCCTCAGCTTTCGAAAAGTGGGACTGAGAACTAAGTAAGTACTTAGAGATATAGGAAGGTACTTGGTGAGATTCTACAAAAATATGTGGATACATACCTCCTTCTGATTTCCAGTTCCTATCTGAATTCACCAAACCTTCATCTCAAACTTTAGGTTCCTTAATACCTTTAGAAATACCACTCTTCAACACTTTAAAAATCATGTCTAGTATGCGTATTTAAGGACATTCTTAAGTGTTTAAAATCTTGCTTAAGATCTTACATGAAAAATATATCATTAATATATTAGTACTAAAAAAACCATTAAAAGCATTTTCATTTTTTGAAATTGACAACCCTTGTGACACTTCCTTGTATTATTTTCTGAGTGATGGAAACAGAAATAAAGGTAAAATGATAGCTTCCTTTTCAGTCTTTCTCCCTTAGGGTTTTTTAGCAGAGAGGATGAAAAGGAATAAGGAGGAGAGGAAAAATAAAAAAAAAGGGGACCAGTGTGAACATGAATATTAAACCAACACAGACAGGTACATGGGTACATATTTCAAAGAATACAAAACTGCCTAAGAGGATGAAATTACTCACATTGCCTTCCAAAAGCTCTTCCAAAGAGCAACCTTGGTGCGATTGCTGGTATTTTTCTTGAAAAAGTTTTCCATCAAACACTTCCCAAGGCATCAAATCATCCATTCTGAATGGAAATCCACAAGCACTATTGGCCATGAGCAAGGTTGTGAGGCCACGAACAAAGACAGCGCTAAGATGTACAGCTCTGGAGTCCACCTGTGTGAGCTGGCAAGACAAAAAAAAAGACTAGGCCTCACAAATCAGAAAATATAAGCAATCTTACCATCACATGTGAAAAGTAGAGCAAATGATAAACAGTCCCAAAGCTGTGACAATGATGATGTTCTACTGCACAGCAGAATTCATCAAAGAATTCTGTATCTAGTTTTATTCAATGAAGTGAAAGAAGTAAAGTTTCATTAAACAAATACGGCAACTCACTCTAGTTTTTGAGACAGGCACATTCAAAATGAAAACAGAAAGAAAAATAAATAGCTATTCTCCATAGTATTTCTCAAGCACTAGCTTGAGAATCCAGAAAGAATTTTGTTAGTGGAATGCAAACCATGAATGGGGAGTATAAAGTGATGAGCACAGTGATCCATTGACCTTCCACAGTTTGATCAACCAGGAAATGTTACAGCAATTACGGATAATTTAAATTATAAGATATGACAGAACAAAGTTTATTGTGCCCAAGCTTTTATTTTAAACACTACAAGATTTCCTTTGACTGTAGCTTGAAAGTCAAATTATTTCACTTCAACACGGATGTCTCCAGAATGAATACTGGAACGGTACAACAACATCCAGAAACTGTAAAATGAGAAACTCAACAAGACAACTAAAAGTCATGGCAAAAGTAAACTTGATGGGTGAATTTAACATCCTCCTGTGTCAGAGGATAATAAACTATAAAAGCCTTGAATTCAATATGGAGAAAACGGTGATTTTAAGTGTTGTGCAAACAGGACAAAGCTCCTCAGTGGGGAATGCCTTTTCCACAGTCTGTACTGAAGCAGCCTGTCAGGACTAGGAAGGATTCATAACAGTGTGGCCATCAATACTGTAATCCATGGCAGTTGTACCCTTACAGTACAGTTTTCTTTACTGTGTTGTTGTACCAGAAATGGAATAGCACCACAAATATTCCAGAACAGAAAAACAAAAAACCAAAAAAATTACAAGTAATAGCAGACAACATGAAATGTTGTACTAATGGATCAGAACTTTTTGTTCCCTAAGGTCCACATAAAACAAAAAAACAACCAATAAACCACCTTTGCTAGCAATATGGAGCTATGAAGCTTCTTCCAAAAGAGACAAACACAACGACTAATATGCAGAATATAGCTAGAACCCGGTCAAGGACTTAGGCTTTCTGTATTATTATGCAGTGACAGGAAGTCTGATGTATAATTTAACTACATGAAACTGGCTTCTGTGACAGCATTCTCCCTAACCATAGACAAGGAGCAGTAGGGTTCTGTTAATCTGACTTAAGATATAAGGTATACCTCCACTGGCTGTTTTTGCCACAGTGCAAAGCAAAAGACATGAAGATGATGATGCAGGCAAAAGACACCAGGCAGTGTGGTCCAGAGCCCTCTGGGAAGAATGGTAGTACTGCCACTAAGTACAGGGTATGAAGTCTGAGCCACCAACACAACCCTGGCTGTACTCTTTTCAACTACGCTTGAGACACACTGCTTAAAAAGATAAAATAATGTTGCTGTTGGTGACAGGTTTGTATAGGTAGAACACTTGACTGTCTACGGGTATCGATCCAGACCTTTCCTGAAGCACTAAAGTATCAGGGGTGGGGGGTGGTATGACGTGTGTGGATATCAGCTAAGGCCTGTTTTTTAATGGAAGTCCGTATTGGCAAGACCAAGGCAAGAGCTGTCAACAGCGATTATTTTAATAAGACAGGAAATACATTTGCTAAAGGGTAGATTCTACTTTCCATGTCTGGCAATAAAAAACAAAGAAAACAAGAGCACAGTGAGTCTGTAACAATGTGCCTGTGCACATAGCAAACCACAGACTTGCTTGGCCATGGGAATGCTCACAACTACTTGATGTCTGCAATGCAAAGACGTCACGATGAGGAGAAGTGGAAAATTCCAAAAGAAAAGAAGACTTGCCTTCTAGGGCATTACACCCTAGAGATAACTCCTTATTGGAAATTGTGTCTGTTCTCTTTACTATTTTCATAAACTCAGGACCTCAGTGAACCATGTGAGATACACCCCTGTGATCCTGCTGCTGCTACTCCTCCCACTAGCTGATGACATTTGAGTGAGAGAGAGAAGGAGTGCATGAGAACTGCTCTTCCTGCAACAGCTGCCTGGGCTGTGCCCCTGCTGCTACTCCCACCAAGAGCAGCTCCCCACCCTCTCAGTGTCAGGGGAAAAAAGGTTCGTTCTCCTCTTTGCCAGCATTAACTCAAGACTGAGAAGACAACTCAGAGTTCACAGTCCTCTAGTATCATTCCAGCAGAGGTTACTGATATCATGCTTAGAAGGCCTGAGACAAACTGGGTAAACTCACTTGAAAAGAGAAAGAGAAGTGCTACAGCACCCACATCTCTCATCTATAATGGTGGGGTTTTTTTACAATTTGAGAAACGTCTTTGCTCGAAAAGCCTTATCTCATGCCTTTTTCTGCTCTAGAAACACAGGACTTTAGCCTGTGGACCACAAGTTTAGGCTGATCTCTGTGCTTGTCTGCACCCTCACTGATCACAGAAAAAGGTTTTGCAAGAAGGAAAGCATTTGCTCACAGGACTAGCTTGCAAATCTAGACCAAGAGACCCTAAAAAAGCTGAAGAGGTTTTGCTTACAAGAAGAAAAATAAATGGACCTTGTATAGGAAATGTAAATTTCCAGTTCAAATTACATCTAATGAAATAATAACAAAAAATAAAATTAAGATGTAAAAATACCTTTATGTTTTAAGGAAATACTCTAAGTCCTCTGAGTCTTCTTTGTGGATTCAAAAGTGATTTTTTGACAGAGGTGTAAACATTATCCAATGCACTTTGAAAGCTGTACAACCTACTTGCAGGATTCTACTAAAAAATCCCACAACTTCTTCACCACTCTACTCCAAGAATTTAGAAGGTTCAAATTCTGCTAAAAAGAATGACTAGGTTCTATAGCACCTGAGATGTGAGGGCAAGTATCTGAACATGCCCGATGCCAGCAGACACAAACGAGGGCCAGAACCATACCCGCTGTCAGAGCCACCTATCTTAATTTCTAAAAATCAAGAAGAAAGGTGAAGATACAGTAATAACTTTACAATACTTTATTTGTACTGCTTTATACACCATCTGTATCTCAACGCAATAAATACTACATTTCATTTAAGAACTGGTTCCTTTAGTACAATTTTCAACAACGCTCTGGGGACAGTTTTTCTATTAAAAAATGTGTATTAAATGTTACTTACAAGTTGTTCTTATGCATTTAATTTCTTTCCTAACCTGTTGCCGCCTTCTGTGGTTGAGCTGAATACAGAAGATATGACTATGACTAACTTTTTGAAATATAAAGTTAAAAAGAAATAAATTAAAAATTACATAAGGTACTTCCCACCCCTCCCTCCTTTTCTCCTCCCCCCCCAAAGAACACACCTATTTCTGTTATGAAAAGGAAAACACAACACTCAAGGTCAGGTTAGTATTTGCTAATTTCTAGTTACAATTAATCAATTGAGGAAAAATAATTAAAAATAAATTAAATTTGACCCAAGCAATAAACTGTTGGAATTCAAGTGACGGTGATCAAAATCTGAGTACTTTACTAGTTTAACCAGTTCTTTTTAGATCCATTAGAACTCAGTCAGTATGTGATCAGTATACTACTTCTTGCATTACCTCCCTCAAGCCCACCTGTACCTTAAATGATCCAATATTTTACCATAGGCAGTTTATGCTTGAGCAATAAGGGCAGCAGGTAGATCCTATCTCAGGAACTTGCCATTAAAGCAGTAAGGCTTAGCTTTGCCCAGGAGAGCTAAGGCACTTTGTGTTCCAAAAACAAAGAGATGAACTACCAGCTGATGATAACTTCACTGAAGTTAAATCCTCTGCAGTGGAAAGCATCACTAAAATTCTTTAAAGGCAAAGACAAGAGTCCGTTCTTGAATTCTAGTTCTTTCTGCCTTCAGTCATTAGTATACTCTCAGTGCGAGTTGTCAAAAGATGCTAAAACCCCTGTGCACTGGAACGACACACTCTGCTCTTGAGCAAAGATACCCTAAACTGGTGCAATGGTGGTGAGTTTAAGGGATGTTATCCTACAGAGATGGGCTGGTGAAAACAGTACATTTATTTGGCACCAGTCAGCTTTAAGCAATAGGCTGCTGGGAGTGTAGTACATCACCTGCTTCCTTGACCTGTCACACTGAGGGAGGAGAGGAGCACCAGTATTTTGGAAACAAGTCTAAGGTTTATTCTGATAAAAGATTATGGCTTAAATTAAGCTCTTCCTGCTTAAACAAGTTGTGTGCAAAGGAAAATGGGGATTGAAAAGAGATCCTGTAAGGGCATCTGCTGCAACAGAAACTAGAAAAACCAGTTTTTAAATACTTCTAAGGATTCACAGTAAATATTTAGCAGTAAACAACCCAATTGTTTAATGTTTACATTTTGAGGAAAGTTTATTTACTGAGTTTTATCAGGATTTTGATGTAAAATGATACTACTCTGTGAAACAACACTGTTATTTACATTCAGCCAAACACTCCGATGAAGTCAACTTATAAAAAGCTTCAAAACGGCTTTTACCAATTAAGCACCCTACCAAATAATAAAACAAGGGTAGTGCTGCTAACCAGTCTGCAATTAGATAAAAATCTCCTTCAGTTCCAAAAAGATCGTTTCTCTTTTTTTTAATTTTCAAAAACATTGGCATTTATCAGAGTTCTTAACCATATATACAATAAAAGCCAACATAAATGACATTTCTGTGATGATGAATACCACTAGATTAGCCTTTTAATTTACAGAACATCCCCATAAACTCCTCTCCTCTCCTCTGTGGAATTATGAGAAGGGAAGGTATTGGTAGCTCCACTTCTTTAGTGCCCTGCAACTAATGAATTTTGTCCCCGATGGGGGGGACGAACTGCACACAGACTCCTGATACGTCATGGAGGAATTGCTGGGCTCTTGCATGTGCTATGTCACCAGCATCCGAAATGGTTCAGTAATTATTGAATTTTTTTCCCGTGCCTGTAGCAATGTCTCCCTCTCACATGGATGCCCTAATAATGTGATGTCACATTAAAGCTTCCTCCTGTTGGGCTATTTACAGTGCCTTCTCCTTCTCCCCAGCTGTCTATTTAAAACAATCGGCACTAACTTATTTCTCTCAGAGACTCCTACATCTCTGTCAAACGTGCCTGAAGTTAGCCAACATATTAAAGAGTTATTAGGGTACACATTTTTTTTTTAAAAAACATACAAAAGGTCACTTCCCTCTCTTAGTTCCAGTAACTTTCCATTATAAGCCTTTAAAGATTAAAGTTCTTCCTCTCCTTTACTTTCTGACACTCACTATATACTTCTGTATTCTACCCACACTGACTAGATCCTTTACCAAAACCTTTAAAATGAGGGGCTTCATTTGCCTGTATCTTGACCACACTCCTGATTTAAAGTCCTTATCCACACCTTACCCCCGTCCCTTTCCTTTAATCGTAGGACTGGTCCATGAAACAAAGATTTAGGAGTAAAAATTCTGCCACCAGTACCGCTACTCAGCAGTGTGGTTGGCTGCCCTTGCTAATGCAGTGTGTCCTTTCACAGCCGCCGACTCTGCCGGCAAGCGATCGCTGGCTTGGCATCACCTCCTCAGTGTGCTCCTGCCTGGTGGCCTAACCTGGGCACATTTTTCACAGGGTTCTGTGAAACTGCTGCCATGGATTAAGACATCATTGTGATTACAAAGAAATCTTGACAGGTGGAGTTCACTGCGCAAACCATCCAAAGCTTAATTAGCCAAGCTTAAAAATCAGTTTTGGTTTTAATTCCCAGAGTCAAAGTATGTGTTCAAGATCTATGTAATTGTCCTCATGTGTGGCCATTTCCTCTCTTAAGATGTTTTGCACATATACTTTTTAAGGGCCTGATCTACTTCCTCACTGAAACAAACAAAGGCCAGTGAGCTTCAGCAGAATTAGCTTAGGCAGAATTTAAGATGTCTGAAGCTTTGCAGCTTCCAGAAACATTATGGCAACTGTTACTCATGTCATATCTGGTATATAAGCTCTTCAAATAAAGCTGTCATTGAACCAAGATGGTTAGTATAGAGAATTCCAGGAGAATAAATGCTGTTTGACAGTGCAATACAGGTTTTGTTGTGTTATTTATTTTTTTTTTTTAACCTAGGGTTTCTTTGTATTGCAAAGCAGCTGCACAATAAGGTTGTTTATACTATGGTTCACCTTTTGAAGTGATATGGTCCAAGGTAAACTGGTCTGGCTAAGGAATTTTCCAGGTGTTAAGTCCACAGGCTGACGAAGAAGAGAACTGGTCTGCTTTTGCTTTATGACAATCCCGAGGTCCAAGACAAATCGAACCACAAATCAACTCAGCAGCATCTCAGACGACCTCTGAAAGGAACTGCCAACTTGCAAGCTGTGATCAGGTATGTTCAAAATACTAGGAACTGATTTGCAATTAAACTGCAACAGAATATCCACTTCCAGAACACCTGTTTCTTTTGGAATGGAAAACTGCCATACATGGCTTTAAAGTTGCTACTTTTTAGCACAAGAACATCAATCCCATACTGTACTTTAGATGAACGCAAAGTGAAATTAAAGAATTCTTTTTAGATGCACACAGCTGTTGGATAAAGATGGTCTTCTGAGCTACTGAAGAACTAAGTACAGATAAAGATTTTAAAGAAAATAACACTTGCATGTAGTATTCTACAAGTTCTTTTGTCAGTACTATGTCTGCAAATTGAATACAAGTAAGGAAACAGTGTATGTAAAAGTACCTCGGCCACTTTTAAAGGTGTACTTAAAATGAAGAATGCTGTTTAAAAAAAAAAAAACAACCAAAAACAAACAACAAAACCAAAGATGCTCTGTAACTAGCTGAACTTTGGGATTTCAGCACTTCAGCCAGCACTGGTCTCTGCAGGCTCTTTGCTGATGAAATAAGCATTCACTGACAGTCCAGTCCCAGGAACTGAGCCACAGCCATTTTAAAACAAAAGGTATGCATTTTTTTGGCACAAAGTGCTGTGCCAGAACAAACTTCCTGTAGAGTCCCTATGCTTTCAGCCACCTTAACTGAAAAATATTACTTGGCATTGTTTCTAGACTGAAGTATGCCTCTGTTGTATTGAAGGCTCAGTATACTAATACAACATACAACTGTGTAATTTTGCTAAAAGTAAATAACACAGAGCAGACTGAGGAATGGCTTTTCAAAGTGTATTGGCATAGCTCTGCTTTTCAGTAGTAAAACTCTCATTGACTTTAGAAGGAACTTATGGAACTTCAGCCATAGCATAGAAATCTTTTCTGCCAAGATGTATTTCTGTATCCTATGCAACGAAAGTAAAGAGAAAAGTATTGCTAAATAGGAAACAATACTCAGGTATGCATTAACTTCCCTTGTTAAAACCAATATGTACATAATTTCATATTTGGCAAGGAACTGAATGTCTCCTTTAAATCTTTCAGAAGAATATACAGCAGCCTAGCTGAATGTAACGTACCTTTGTAGTTAATCTGTGTGTGCTTCCTACTAGGGCTGGAAGACCCCCTGACTAAATTCCTACACAATGAACTAAATCTTCCCATAAATCAGATTTTGTTTAGAGGTAACACAGCTACCTTTACACACCTGGTGTTTATTGTCCCTGTGAATTGTTTTCTCACTTATAATACTTGGATAGAATTGTCTTAAAAAGTGATGATGTCTTGAGGTGCTAGGCAAAAATTCTGGTTAGGGATGGTGTTTTTACGTGCATCACTGTTAACACAGCTCCATTTCTTTGTAACAAGCTCCCAGCTATTGCTCAGTGAATGTCAAATAAAATAATCCCAAAATAAAGGTGAAAAGGAGGAGTATACACGTGTGACATGGATATTGACATTAAGAATATATTAAAAACTCGTATCTGTACAGCACTTTTGGCTAAAGAACTTCTATTATTGAGACTACTGGTGCGTGAGTGTTAGATATAAGAACTAAAATATGAGAAAGAACTGAACAATTTGAATAAAGCAACAGATAGGAACTGGACACTGTCTTAACTTTAAACTCCTAGATAATGATAATGTCCATCAAGAACACACTTGAAAATAAAGGGAACAAATCAGTTCTTGGTTAGCCTGGCTGTTTCAGAGATCTTCAAGGGGAACGTTTCTATTGCAGTAACTTGAAAAATTCCAGTACATCTCACAAAGCATTGCAGCCATATGCCTAAGGGCTTGTTTTATCGTCTCTCTCCATCCACCTATAAATGGCTCATTAGGTCATTTCAGAAAACGTTTTTGTGCCTCTGAAGTTACAGGCAGCCATCTGCTTCTCCAGGGAAGGCCCAGACAGATGTGCAGCTTTCACTCCCGCTCGGGCATGACAGAGGCACGCTGGCAGGTGCAGGCAGCCTTGAGCAGATGACAGGCAGGTGCCACAGCTTCCTGATGGCACGCTCCCTTCCCTCCCTGGCTCCAGTGTCTGCACGTCACCTGCCCACTGGGGACACAGGTCAGCCCTGAAAGGCAATGGGGAGCAACCCCACCTACACCATGCAAACACCACCTTCCACCTTCCCGTACTGCTTCTTCCTTCTCATATTGCACGGGAGGGAAGAGTATTGATCTCATGAGTAAATATGCACTTCGATCAACACAAGCTTGGCACGAAAATGTCAGTTGATACCAGAAATTATTATTCTATCTGTCTGTAATAAGCTATCTCTGACTTTTTCAAAGCTGTTAGTTTGCTTAATATTTTGGGAGAGGTTTATTACTCTCACTACCAGTAACTACATTTCACCTTCTGCAGTTTTATAGAGCATGGATTAAAAATTAACAGTAATTTTGTTATCTGAAATTCCAGAGTGTCTTTTACTTTAAACACCATATGAAAAATTCTTTATGGTATATAAAGCCTAAAAGCAATTTATAACTTATACATTTCTCCTATTTCCATGCTAATGAGCTATGTGGCAGTAAAGGGGAATTCTGTCAGAAACTCATACAATTATGGAGAAAAATGCAAGACTGTCTTACAGGAAAAGGAATATGAACCCTCTAGTTTAAAGCTCTTGCTCAAAATCTTGCTTAGCTTTTTCTCTGAAGGCAAACTGCATCCAACTAAATGAATGCATTTTTCTCATAAGGTAGAAGAGCTGATCTAGTCATGCTGAGGTTTGTATTTGTGCCAGTGATGCATAACAGAATTCAAACAGTTATGTGAATTCTGATACTTGACCTTATGTCAAATGTAAAAAATGCTCAGGGAAACAGACTCTAATAATACTAATAAATATACACAATTTGGTAAAGAAGAAAATGGGGGGAGCAGGGCAGAGCAGCAATCTTGTCTGGAAGTTGAATATGTTAGCCTAAGAAAGTTATTTTTTTAATATGTCTATGAACCCATAGCAGCAAAGAACGGTAGAGCCAGTTGTCCACGCAACAGGACCAACAAAACTTGAATTTCTTCAGAACTTCAGAAGATGATTATTAAAATAGCAACAGATTTACTGATGGGACTTTCAAAATATACTGTAAACAGTGACTAATTTCAGCTCCTGAGATGTAACTGTATTTGTTCTAATGCTTGGTCCATGCAAATGCAGCACTTTGCTCTCAGGAGCAGAATGGCGGAGCCATACCCACCACTTCAAAGTCACCAGGGAAAATACGTAGGTTCTGTGGTACTGAACTAGGCATGCACACCCAGAAGGCCAAAACACAGTAATTAAGAGAAAAGCAGAGTATGGAGGTCTGAATACAGTCAGCCTTAATGTACAGATTTAATATAAGCAGGTTACTTGATTAATCATGTAAATTGCTTCTAGTATTTTAAACCACAACATATTTATCTGCTGGAAACTTGAACTGTGTCTGTTTGAATTAGATAATTTAAGACTATCATGAGGAAATGAGAAAGTTGTATTTCTGAGGTTGTACAGGGACTGAACCAATTTCAGCTTGCAATCATATCCTATGCTGCTGACTTTTGCTCCAGGTTAGCCCAGAACACTGAGAAAACCTAAAGACTGCAGATGAGAGAATGTGCTAGGAAGCAATGCCAAGACCTGCAAACCACCTCAATCCCGCCTCGTTTCCCATCCCCTGCCAGTTACAATCTCACCTATCATTTTAAAAACAGTTTTGACAGATGCAGATTTTGAGGGACTATAAAGGCCCAATTCAGCCAAGCATTTGGGAGTGCACTCAAATTCCACTTTACTTAATACCAATGGACATCACAGAAGCAGGTTCTAAGTATGTAAAAGAGGTTTATCTTTGAGATCTTTACAATTTTCTTACTTGTATTTCACGTTTTCTTCAATCCAATTATGCACCAAGCAAATATTTATTAGGAGACAGTCACACAGGCACAATAAACATACATTCCCTGGGGTTGAACAGATTTTTTTAAAAAACAATTTAATTTTGAAAAATACAGATAGCTCATAAAGCTTGTCTGAACAGGATCACATCTAATGGTGCTGACAAATGTAGCTTGGCTTGCCAAATAGGTCAGAAGATTGAAATTCTGGAATGTTCAGAATCTGGATATTATTTATGCTTTTCTTTCCTCATGGCAAGGGAGAAAGAATACTGAGTTTAAATATACAGAATAGATTTAGCAATATCCTTCTGAAATTTGCAGGACCCTAACCAAAGACCTACCCACCACTTTAAGGCATGATGCTTTCTTGCATGCATGTGGCTAACTATCATTAAGGAAAATGTTCAAAGAAAAATATTTTGTGTAATATTGATATAATACAATTACCAAGCGATTTTGCTTCCATGACGCTGTACAATGGAAAATATTCAAAGGTTCCATGCAACTACAGTTCTTGCTAAAGCTACTTCTGCCTGTCAAACTAATTCAGTAGAGTGGTGAGTATATATTTTTTATTTTTCCAAAAGCTAATTAAGTAATACTTAATATGTATTTTGTGAAAGTTCATTTGCAATCAAATTGCTCAGACTCTCTGGAGCTTCTGTCTTAAGTTCGAAAATGACTGTCCTCATTTTGTATCAGTAGTACTTTTTAAACAACTGAAAGCACTTGAAAAATTGAAGGAATGAACTTCAGTGCTTGACTTTCTTATACCTCATACACAGCCAAACTGTTCCTTTTACAAGAGGCACAAAAGATGTAATTACTCCAAAGCAGATATTCTGGTATAACTAGATATTTTATGGCAAAGCTATAAAAAGCTTGCAAATGCCATAGATTCTAGCAGTGATGCATATGTCCACCCATGCATCTGCTACCAGCTTTGAGTCCTTATTTTCTAATATCCATTTCACTTTGAAAAGCATTTAACAGGATTCAAATTCCGTTTACTAATTTGCAGGTCTATTTCCTTTTTAACCCATTCTTCCCAACTCATCTTTGATCAAAACTTTCAGAAAAAGATGCGATTTACAAATTTATGCCTCCAATACAAATTTTTCATATATTGACCTATTTAGAGAAACCTTAGAAAAAAATGTATTGGTGTTTATAAGTCATTATGGCCTCTCTTGACTAGGCAATGTTTTACATGCATTGCAGGTGTAAGACAACCTATAATTGTACTTGTAAACAACCAGGACCAGCACAATATGAGGAACAAGACTGCAAGCGAGACTGCTGCTGCCTCTTTTTCTCTATAATGGCTCCCAAGTTAGACTGATGGCTCTCTGGGATTTTTGCCAAAACCACACACCAGATTAAAATAGAAAGAAGGGACATAGGCAACCTGGGGTCCAAAAATTTAATTCTGACCTTATGTATAAGCTCTCTGGGAGGCTTGGACAAAGCTGAATGTTAATCTACCATATAAGGGGGGCAGAAGGAAACTAGAAAAAAACTTATGAGAAAAAGAATGTATAAAATCTCTTCTATATCATGTGCATATTTTGGTATTTTGAAACCACCAATCCTGAAAAATAATCAAATCTACATGTATAAGCATTATATTCGTCTCAGAAAGTAATGTTTGATGTGCATTTTAGTTACATATCTACAGCCTACTTTTTTCAGCATGAGATATCAACTATATTTTTTATGGCTTTAATCCACTTTATTCAAAACATGGACATTTCTGATTCATAAATTTGTGGGTTTATGGATATTATCAATTATGAAATATGGATAGCATATCAGAAAGCAGATTTGAAAGTGAAGGCTGAAAAGTTCTTCACCCTATCAGAAGAACAGGGTCTATTTACATTTTCTCTTATACTTCACAGTGGAAGTTCAGTTTTCTTCTGCCAAAACACATTTGCTAATGGTCTCCATTGCAGAAACAGAGATGATTTTTTTTTTTTAATCAAATCCGTGTTCTTCACAGAACTGTTTACAAGGAGTAAATATTTTTGCTACATTTATAATAACAGTATAGTGTTCAGCGAAGTATAGTAAGTGATATGCAAAATTGCAAATGAGCAAACATTTTCACAAAATTTTGCAGATGCTGACGAAGTTTTATAGCTCCCTTGAAAGCTCTGTTATTAAGTTGTTTCTAAGGATCACATTTAAATTCTCAGTGGAGACTAAAAAGTATGTTGAACAGATTAAACTCTTTCTCTGTTTTCCTATTATAAATCCCATATATTCATTAGCTATGTACTAGTGTAATCCATTGCACTTGGATCCTTTGATTTTAAACACAAAACCCTTGAATATTAAGCTGTTAATAAATACCTATTGATACCCTATTTACTAACTATTAAAATAACAACATAACTCAATTTTGTAAAACGACTAAATAAACATAGTAATGAGTAAAAGCAGTTAAAGCTATTCTGAGATGGAATCTTGTAAATGAGATGCTTGAGTAGCAATGCTCAGAAAGCTTGCTTTATTGATCATTATTTTTAGAATACTTATAGAATATATTCTATTAGTTTAGTCTCTTTCCCGTCCAAGAGAGAATTCACAGGACATTAACTTCATCTACACATCTCCATTTCAGAAGCACAGAAAGAAGAAACAGATCATGTTTTACTCTTCCTGTGAGGTGAGATTAACCTCATATGAATCTTTAAATTGACCTTGGTGCTACCATAAAATCACAGGTGGCTTACATATGAAGAAGAAAAAGTATTTTTATGGCAATTAATACAACATAACATCGTCTCTTGATATAGCTTGACTAGTCAGAGATACACAACAAACTGAGAAACAGCAACTATTTTCCACTGGGAGATCCAAGTCATCAAAACACAGGAAGGGAGGTTAATTTGAAGGCAATGAGGGAAAGTTTTGAAACTGTTATTCACCTATTCATAACCTCAGAAGGCAAAGAGGCCACAATCTTTCCTCACTGTTCTTTTCAGAGGGATTTATTCTGTCTCAGTCTACTACCAAAGGCACTACTGAGAATTTCAGTAGAATAAGTCAAGGAAGTGCTCTTCAAAATAGCCTGATATAAAAATTTCAACTGCATTTTTCAACTTTAGCAAGCAGAAGGCATTATGCATTTGTGCACGAAGTGCTTACACAAGCAGCAGTAATGTTTGGAAAATTCCTGCCAAGAGCATGTGTAAGTCAATTCCAGCAACATACTGTCCATTTCATACAGTGACACATGATACAGTATAAGGCCAGCTTCATGTTTCATACACTTTTATGTCAACAACAGAGGAGCAGACAAAACCTGATCTGCCATAAGCTTTGTGGGCAAGCTACAAAATTTTGTGAGCAACTTTGAATCAGTAGAATGACTTCTGATAAGTAGTATACATTGATTATGTGTTTGGATGCAACAGGCGTATTTATAATTTCATAGAACCACAACACAAACGAATCACACAAAGGCATCTAATTCAAACAGAATAAACTTGCAAGCACTAGGGAAACTCATGTAATAGTACCTATAAGTGCACCTGTAAGCACTTGTTATTTGTTGAAACAAATTGTTTCAACACTTCCTGCTTATGCTTGACTTCCTTTATGCTTTTACTGAAAGACTGCCACAACAGACTTGATATAATAGATACTCTAAATGTTAAGTGCAACACTATGTGCTATAATGTGTTTGACAGAAATAAATCCTACATTTCCACTCTTTTACATTTTGCCTTCATCTCATTGATCTAACACTTGATCAACTGCAGAACAAATTTGTGATGAGTATGGAAAAAACTGGTAGGAGACTGGAGTTTATCTGTTATAACAAATCAATTTAGGAAACTGGAATCACACTGGTTTTGTTATTTTCATCGCAGCGTGCTAGAAATGAACAGATAGTAACAGGAGTGGTTGATTTACCTTGCTATCAGCAAAAAGTACTTTTAAAACTCTAACAAGGACTGTTGAAAGGAATAGAGAATTCACTGGAAATATAAGTGAGATTTTCAGAGTGAAGATAAGCTAAGGTTCCTACCATTTCTAACACTTCCCCCATTCTTTTTAAGTGAACTCACAATTCAAACAGCCACTGACACGTGCAGTGTGTGCTGTACGCTGCCAATGCTTTCCATGCGATCTCGAGCTATGAGACTGAAAATACTCTTGTATAATTAGACATGCAAGAAGAACTATTTAGATGGTTCTACTGCAATAACCATTTAGGAACCCGCTTTTCCACATGTGGATTCAAGAAGATAGAAAAGGAAAAAAAACAAACCTGCTCAGAGTATATAAAAAATTTAAAAATAACTCCTGAATAATGACAAAATAGTGTGATCCAAATGGCCTTCACAACGGGCCACACTAGGTAACAAGACATTTTTTTTTCTGGTTAGCTTTTTGTTATGTTTACTTTTTCTCACAAGTAGTAATACTAAACTTTATTTAATGTAGTGATTTTTATACAACTTCTGTCCAAAACCACTATCTTTCTCATGAAAAAATAATGAAACAATGTTACAAGACAGGATTCACCACTACAAATTTTCCATCACCTGGAAGACTCTAAGCCAAATCAGGAAAAAAATCTGAGACTATTTGCTAATCCTAGGACTGCAACCAACAGAAAATATCCTTTCTACTCTGTTTTTTACATGATTTGCAAATGCAACTATTTGCATGAACTGTAGTACATTAAAACCCTATATATTTACAATGATGCTCAGTTCTCATATCTGAAAAAACTTAATGTAGAAGAATATGCTCCAAAAATATTTATCCTAAGGTTACATGACCATTTGTTGTTACTCAGTTATTCCAATCCATACCTGCAAACCTGCCAATTGAGCAGCAGTCTTCCCTTTGAGGCAAAGAATGAGTGCCACAAATGCATTTAAGTCCTCCAGAGAGAGGCTACTGACCTAAAACAGATGAAAAATAACACATTATTATGAAGGCTCTGAAGAGGAACTTTCTGAAAATTGACTCCTCTTGCTCACCACATCAAACTTAAATCAGTGACCCCATGAAGTTATGAACACCACAAATACATCATCTCCAAAAAGACACTTTAAAGAGAACAAAATTCTTTCACAACCTGAAGTACATACCCCAATATCCATGTATAAACTATATATATGGATTTCCACACACCAAACAAAATGACCACCCTTCATGTATTCCCTTCTCCTATTTCCTTGGAGTTTCTTAATAACAGCAGATTTCCTCATAACACTAAGCATAATAAAGAAAAAAAATATTTTTTTTTAAAAGTTGCTTTATAATCAAGACCCAGAATAAAAACCTTCTTAATAAACGACAGATGTGATGATCATTAGTATTTCTTTTAAATGCTTACATGGTTATCTGTTGGAAACATTTAAAAAAAGAAATCTAAAATATTTCAATTACCTATTTTAAGTTAAATTTCAGGATTTAACAAAATGTATTCAGATTATTTTAGTTTTCTTAGGCTATGTATTGAAGTGGGAAGAACTCAAAAATATACGAAAACTAAACCCAAAATGTTCAAGTGGGAAAATATAAAGAAAAGATCTAAATTCATTTAGCAGTTCACTCTAATACTTCTATCAGAAAAGGGAGAATGGGGCATTTACTGTTGTGAAAAAGTGTTCTGAGATTCTACAGAGGAACATGGTCACCTCAGGAGAAAGACAGCGCTTCTAGACCAGCTGGGCTGATTCCCTGATGGCACAAGAATCTCACAGCACAAAAATCTTCCTTTTAGAAGAATCCTATAGATTATGGACGTGCATCAAGACCAAATACCTGTTCCAAGTCTTGAGGCTATGAAGAGGACTCCAAGAGAGATCTGTAATTGGAACCTGAAATAAGGTTTCTCTTGCAAAGTCTGAAAATATTCATTGTGAGCTCACAGCACAGTTAAAAAGCTGCCTAAAACCCTGCATTGCCTTTGTCTTAACAGCTTGAATTTTGGAGAATGTTGCGTACAACTCATTTCAATCCCTTAAGAGTTTCTATTAAAGCTACTAAAAATCAAAAAGTGACTGAGAAGATTAAGGAGTCAAAAATTAACAAAAAAAGTATTGCAGTTAATCAATAGGAAAGGAAAAAAACCGAAAACACTAAGAAGCTATCTGTAACTACTTCATTCATTTATTTGCTTAGGAGGAGGAACCCATTCTTTCCTCCTCAATATAAAAATTATTCAACCATTATTGAGAACGTTTTCGGCTTTTGTTTTCCTATCAGCCCTTGCTGCTTGTCCCACTTTAAAAAACTTACCCCCCCATGATGCTGTTAAAACTTGCATAAAGCACAAGAATGTGAGGGATATGAGAAAAGTTTTAAACTTTCAAAATTCTCTTTGGTATTCATTAACTCCACCTGGCTGCTAGGATCTGATAATGGTCCTACTTCACCCCATAGTTTAAGTCAGGTGTCCCCTTTGCACAGATGGCAATAAGAGAGGTTTACTAAACCTGCACATTTTATACATTGCAGTAAGAGCAAATGCGAATTTCATCTACAAAACAATGCTTAATACTTGCACTGTTTTGTTCTCAGAAAAGTAAGTCAAAGATTGCTTGGTAGTACAACAGTAAGGAAATGCCACTAACAGAGCAGATCAGCCAAAATGCTTACGAATATCAAAAGACTTCTTTAGAGAAATATTTTATTCATTAACTGAACTTGCTGAGTTACCACACTCCCATTGCCAGATTTCTTCCAAAACTGTAAGAGCTTGAAAGAGAAATTTCCTTTATCTTTGGAGGCTCCATAGTTTGATCTTTGGACCCATTCACTCCCTTCCCCAGCTTTAAAGACAGACCTTTTTTTTGCAATTTTTAAACAATCTTTGTTATAGATTCAGAGAATATTTGAAAAGTACCCTCACTGAAAATATTACTCTTCAAATCAACACTTTCTTTCCATAGTTAGGAGTTGCTTGTAGAAATTTTTTTCTCCCTTTTAAAAAAATATGGTTCAAGTTTTCATTAAATGCTTGTGTGTAAATTTTGAAGAAGCCAGGTCAATATGCTTGTTCCTGCATAAACCTAGGCTTTAGGTTAGATTAAATTGTAAGTAATGAAGCTTTCAGGAAGTTTATTTCTCCCCCATACGAGCTGAAGGAAATTATGTTAGCCTGCTTCAAGGAAACCTACAATTGCTCAACTTAAATTACCTCTGGGGTAATAATCTACCTACCCCTCTAATACAAATGTAGGACTAAAGTGTAAAGAGAATGCAAAAATTAGGCCTCAGTTGGACAAGCATTGTTTTCTCAGCTATAGAACAAATGGAAGCAGTAAGGCCAGCTCAAAGCATGGCTGCTGACACCCTTTCTCTCTTGTTTTTCTTCTCAGACAACCCAAGAAAACAAATGGGCAATATCAGAGAAGTAATCAAAGTTTAAAACAACTCAGCAATGAAAAACATTTTAATCCAAACCAATTCCCTAGTCTGGTTCACAGGGTACAAGGTATCAGTGTAACTCAGCAGGCAGAAGAGAATCAGGAAATCAGGACACATAGAGAAACTGGCACTGCCATGAAAAAACTTCCACTGAACTAAACCTTTTCCACGATTTCTCTGCTGTTATTCTTGTTGAAAACATGAGCTACAAAACTGGTTTGATCCCTGTTTTTAACATTAGCCATTGGATAATCAGTTCTCAAAACTGTATCCCTATCAAACATTTTATTTTCCATTTTTTTTAACATGCGGTGATTAAGGCTCAGTAAATCCACATTTCTGTTGGTGTTTGCTCCTGTTACTCCTCTTCTTAATCCCAGTAAAGAAAATCTTCTCAAGTAATTTAGTAATCATGTTATGAAAGGGTGTACAGTATAGCACAGTAAATAAATAGTGAAAATACATAAATGAAGCTGATTTCATATCTCAATATGAAAAACACCTAAAGCTAAGTACATAATATGTATCTTGTTGCAAGGCATGAAATGAGTTTCATCTTCAAAAAGCTATCCATTTATATTCTGCTGTACAAAAATTAGAGGAAAAAATCAGCTATTATTTCTATAATTTCTATATGTACTTTCTCAATGCATCATCTAAGTTTGTGCCAACACGCATGAACGAGAAAGAAAGGAAAAATCAGAAAGAACTTATTTTCACGTATCATACACCAGTATATGCATCTGCCATTGAAGAAAGTGAAGTCAGAAAATGCAAAATAACAGACAAAATGCAGTTCAATGTAAGTGAAAGTGCAACAGAGCTTATCAGATTAGATAAAGGCATTATAATTTTCTCATCCTCAGAGAGGAAAATCTTTGCGAGATCAGCATTTGAAAGGTGGCAAGTACAGACAATATATTAAATACTTAAGAGAAATGTAAATAATGAAGCAATATTGTATTTAATCTTGCGTTCCTTTTATTTACAGTCAAGGTACTCTGCAGGCTGCCAGATGTTTGGAATTATGACATAACCGTGACCTAATGATCCCCTGCTACTCAGAATTTACTAGAAGACCTATATCCTTAATTCTGGCTTTAAACTGAGTAGATTGACAAGATGGTGTGAAGAAGTACTGGGAACTGACTAAATACTATACTGTCTGTTTGCACAGCCTGCAAAGTCACCTGAAGGAATGTCTTCTTTTGAGGACGCAAAAGAAACACAAAAGGAGAAGCTTTAATTTGCAAATAGGTCCCAAAAAGTGGAGGAAATCCCTCAGTTTATACTCTGTTAAACTGCCCAAGGGACTTTGTCATGGGCATGTGAGAGCTATGATTAACTACTAAAAACTCACAAGTGTTTCTTGAACAGGATGATGCATGCTAAATAGAGTAATTAAAAACACTGTAATGCAGTACTATTATACTTGATAACTATGCCCGCAGTTAATATTAAGAGAAAAATCCAGCACAGGCTAGTAAGAAACACTTTACTAGTTAATAACATCTACCAGGGCTGACAAAAAGCAACTGTCCCAGTTACCTGCATCATAAGATAGGCCAACAAGCAGCAGAACGCTGCAACAGGTGCTTCTAGAGCTTGGAGCTCTGCCATCTCATCCTGAAGGTAAAAGCATGCCAGAAACGTGCTATACCGTTGCTTTTCCACATCAGGTCCTTTGGCAAACCACAGTGTTTTCAGATTAGGTAGTCCACCTACAAAAGAAATCCATTATTTTATGATGGCAGCAACAAGATAAAACCTGCCTGCCTCATTACAATCTGAAAGGAAACAACTGATCTGCTCTTGGCACTCGCAAGGACCACAGAGTTGAAAATAAAATGTATTTGACAAAACCTGTCATTTGAAAAAAAAGATTAACATTAAAAAAATTAAGGCCTGTAATTTAAACAAATTGTATTGAATCTAGGCATGTTTAAGCAGAGTGGACTGAGTTCAATTGTTACAACAACACAGATAATTTAGAGGCAGTAGGCTTTTATTGCTTGCAAGAAAAGAAGCTTGTCCTTTCCCTTTGGGATCCACAGCATTGAATGAGGTCAGTTGGCTTCATCACAAAACAGTGATTTGGCAGAAAACAACCATACCTGTTTCTTCTCTCTCTCCTAGAGCTAGCATTCAGTTTCAATGAACAAACTGGTCACCTATGCCAATTGCTGGAAAATACACACTCTCCACAAAACACTCTGCTGGTATGACTCCTCTGCACTAGGTTCCACTTTGGGAACAAAAGAACAAGGCTATCTGGTATTTAGCACTCTCTAGGCTACCCTCTGAAACACTTTTGCAAACACACATAAAAGAACTGTCATCAGTTATGTACAGGGTATCTTTCCAGTCTTTCCACGTTATCATTAACCCAGGTCTCTAAATCCTTAATATTTGTCCCACGCTGCCATCTCCCAGCTTGTGCCATGTGAACTAATGTAAAATTTGGTCTACATCTAAACGACATTCAATCCATTATCAAAATAAACACTAATGCATGTGAAATAACAGAACAGCTAACTGGTCGTGCCTAAGAATCCAAATTAAAACTAAGAATTCTCCCATAAAGTACTGCTGCTTCTGTAGTTAAATAAAATGAGGTGTGAATTTTAAATGTGGGCTAATTAAGCTACATTTGGTAACACCTTTTCCTTTTTTTGTGTGACATGCAGCAGCTGTAGTCCAGTTAGGAACACTTGGTGATAATAAATGGTTAAAGTGACAAGGTGCTGAAATCTACATAGGCAGTGTTTATTTAGCCAAGAAAGCCCATTAACCAAATGGTACTAATTCTTTGGAAAGGGGGAAACCAGAAGAGAAGTTAGTATTTTCTTCCTTCATCTCCCTGATGAATGTTTCATTTACGATTTTTAAGACTAACTCTCCTGTCAAAAGTTTTAACCATATAAAGAACTACCATCATAAAATCTGTAAATTTCTAACCTTATTTTGTGGGGAAATATGTATATATTAATTTAAAATACCAGTTACTTGATTTGAGTTAGAAGACACCAACACTGGCAGTGAGTGGGCCAGTATAGGCAGCACAGTAAGACTCGTTACTGGTTCTGATAAGGGTCATCGCTGCCTTAAGAAAAATCAAAAGACCAGCAGAAACTGACTGCCAGGAAGAAAAGCAAATATAACACATATAATACCAAAAAAAAAGCCAACTTTTCCTACCAAGGTTAAGCAACTTTAATGTATGAGACAATTTTTACATGGGTAAACGGAAATAGTTTCGATGGTTTCTGCTGTCCTGAAGGTTCCCAATCAGCTGCACACAGAGACACAACAAGAATCAAAGGAAAACTCTTTCCATCTGTACACTTTGGTGGGTTTTTTTTTGGTTTTTTTTTTTTTTTTTAATGAATGGCATCCAGAGGTATATCTAATAATAGTAACCCTTCTTTTTTCAGAGTAAAACCATGAACTACATCAATAATCAAGGCTAGAAATCTATATTGAGAGAGCTCAATAAAAAATTCAAGACATCTCTTCCATAAACAGTTCATTACAATATCAGAAACAACATCTACTTGTGCCTGGGAAAAAAGAGGTACTGATGAATTATGAGTTATTTACTCTGGGAAAGAAAACTTGACACTAACTCCTTTTGGAACATACCAACCAGAAGTGTTATTTTTCTGAAAGGATCACTCCTACAAGTAACTAAATTCCATGTAAGACCCATTATATTAACCCTTAACTGAAACATAGGTAAAACAAAGAAACAAATACACTGATGTTTAATGACTCTCCCATTATATGTAAAGTCATCAACAAGCCCAAGATTCATATACTGTAGACCCCAAAAAACTTCTCTGCTCTACTTAGATCCTGACTACATACTTTATAGCAATTACAAAAACATTCCTGAGAGAAATTTACCTGGCTATGGAGGAGAAATATTTTATTTTCTGAACACATCTAAATACTTACTAAATTAATCTTAAAAAAAAACCTCAAAACTGAGTAACAAAAGGAAAACAGAACATATACATGTGTGTGTGTATATATATATATATATATATATATAATTGATACCTCTTTACTGTATAAAGATTACTCATCAGAAAACTATCTGTCCTGCTGGGGTTATAGGAACCAGAAGTTCCTACAAATGAAGAGATACTCAAACACTGCATACATTTATGGTTATGCTTATGCTTATGGTTATTCTCAACACACACAAACTGTGTGAAACCTGTATTCACTACTATGTAAACTGTAGTCCTTGGGAACTCCAAGAAGAAGAGCCTCCATGGAGGTCAAGAGGTACTACCTGCCTAAAAACAAAAATGGACAACTGACAAGTTAAGACAAAAAGCATTGACTGGATTATTCTTTATTCCTCTTTACTTACACACTTAAAGACACTGTCATATAGAAAGCTTTGTGGTAAACAAGATCACTCCAAGGGGATATATATATAAAAAATAAGGAAATACAAGGAAATACAGATTTATTTCATTTGTCTGAACTTCAATAGCTGATTTATGAATATGCAACGCATGCAAAAGTGGTGAAATACATTAATACTATGGTATTGTTGAACTCAAGACTTATACAAAGGTGATCCTCATATTCATACCAAAATAAAACATGTCATCAATGTATACAGTCATATGTAGATATATATATTTACATATAAATGTATAATAGTAATTGTTCATGTATATTTCAAGTAATGACTACTGAAATTCCATTTTATAACACCAGTAATAGAACTTTAATGCTTCATCAGTTTATGTGCTCATGTAAATACTGAGCAATAAGTTTATAAAAATGCATTTGCTAGGAACACTCAACATTAACTTGTCAACAACTGTGACAAATTTTAAAGATGCCATAAACCTAAATTCCAATTAAATCTGACCATTAAACAAGCATTCCAGAGATAGCATTTTGAACATAAGCATATTCATGGCATATTCCTATCATAGGATACAGAAAGTAGATCCAAAGTCATGCGGTATGAAGCTGCAATACCCTACACATTTTCAGAAATAAAATGAAAAAAAGAACCCACACTTTTCCAGTAAAGACTTTAAAACTTCCTTTTCCATATAAACTGTACACATATCAAATAGATTTGCTACATTCACGAGATATGGATGTTAAACTGTTTTCAAACTGTTTTCTTGGATCACAGATCTTCTAAAGAAATTAATTTCTCAGAGACATTTTTATCAGTTTAAGTGCTGCTCTGTCAATGTGTGAGAAACATCATGAGCGCATTCATGTAACTGAAAAGAAACATTTCAGAAGGGAGAGAGAGAGAGAATGTGAGTAATTGAAGACTGTCTCTGAAGAAAAATATATACACATAATACAGAGCATATTTTAAATACATTTTAAGCCATCATCTTACAGCCTTTATGATTCAATAATATTTTTTTTTTTTAAAAAAAGCTAAAACTCTGTCTATAACAATATATTGTCTATTAACTGCAAGCTTTTCAGATGCAAGCCAGTTCTGCTGTTTTATACACACAAAAAAGAAATCAGTGGGAATTCTACCTATTTTCTGAGATCAATGAGAAATTTAAAATACTTATGGTTATGCATATTACAGTTGAACGTTCATATCAAATATTCTTTCTTCTGACTTTTTAACGTACATCAGATTCAACAAAGCTGGGAATTCTCATATAGTTTCAGTACACTTCTAAAGTAGTTGTGATGATGTTATCATTTTTTCCAAAAAAAGAAAAGCCAGAGAACCTTCCCAGATTAATTGCGCCTGTGATTTTTCAAATAGTTCCTGGTAAGGTTTTTTTCTGGGTTTGAGTAACCTGATCTGGATTGACAGCTTTGAACTCTAACTTCCTATAACAACTTCTTTAAATTTAGCTCTAAACACGATCTCTGTCTGAAAAATGTGATGCGCTGTTGAGAACCTTATTTGGTGAATTAGAAAGTCATGCTGTGGAAAATAAAAGATGCATGAGCAAATGTAAGGCATACAAATATGGACTGCAAAAATTTTAGAAAAATATTTGTTCACTGAAGGAATGACAACAGGGCACTAAAAATAAACACTAAAAGTCCTCCTCCACTTTTTTTATAGTCTGCTTGAACAGCTTTTCATTACTGAGTCAGTAAAGATTGCAGCTGAGAAGATGCTGTTTTTATAAAATCCTCTTATGTGGTTTCTATAAACAAACAAACACCGTTATTTTACGTCCTGTTTATTGTCAACACGAAGGTGGGTCCTATGTGTAACATGTTTGCAGAGCAGTAGACTCAGAGTACATAAGATTAAGTGGATTCCTCTCCAGAAAGGGAGGAAATTACTACACTATCTGGGGAGGAATATTTCACAATAAATACAGTGTATTTGCCATGCAAACTGAAACGTAACTACATAGGACATTTTGTTGCGTTTTGTTTGCTTGTTTTACAAATGCATGTTCCCAGATCATTCCATGCTGAAATAAAAGAGTTGCATTGAACATATTTATCAAGTTTTACCCTGCGTATTCATATCCATTTGGAAAATTTCACAGCAATTGCATGCTATCATCAAGTCAATTAGATAATCACTCTCCTAATACTGTGTCGGGGTACTGGCCCGTGAAACTACTGCATATCAAATGAAACCTTGTTTGCACTTTGCCTACATAGCTAATTTCTTTCCAAACAGTTCCTTTCAAAAGGATTTTGAAAAGGCTGATAATTAAAAAACAACTTGTTTTTCTTTATCCTTGATTTTAATATTCATATGCATATGAATTTAACACATTTCATTTAATAGGAAAGACAAAAAAAAAAAACTCCGTGTGTCTGACCCACATGATAGCAGATGACTGGATAGAGCATGAGAGAGAATGTAAAGATGGAGGGGTTATGACTGCAGCAGCCTGGACAAATGAACAATTACAACAATTTTCCCTCTGAAATAAAAAAATTGATACAGTACTGTTTAGTTCCTTTCCTAAGCTTCTATTGCATGATAAAATTTATCATAAATAAAAAAGATGAGTGACATAGAGAGAGCTCCATCTTTTTGCTAAAGTGTACGATACTTCCTTGTAAATGTCACACATTCCTCATAACACTAATTTCACTAAGAGTGTTCATTAATGTGCCCTTTACCAAAGGAAAGAAGATAAAACTACACAAAACACTTGATGCTTAAGACAGTAGAAACTTCACAGAAACAGATAGCTTAGCTACTTTTTAATTGAAAAGCAGATTCTTTTTTTTGGGTTGTCACAGGTGATTTAAAAAGACCTTTTTTAATATTTTCCACCAGTCTTGCTAACCTATTGTCTCAAACAGGTTAATAGAAGAATTGTAACATAGGCTTACAGACCACTTACCTTAGCCTCAGAGCAGTATTTAGAACCTCTAAGAAACTGTCAGCATTTTAGGACTTATGTTTGAATTAGCACTGGGTTTAACAAGATACAGCAATAACCTGTAGCTCAAAGCTATCATAATTACACAGGGTAATTAAAAGCAATTACAGACATGCAGCATTTCTACATTAGCTCCTTGTTCTCCACAGTTGTTTTGGATTCCATACCAAACATGATGATGGATTGTCTAACATGATTTTAGTGATGTCACTACTTCAGTTCAGAATGAAAGACATTTTTATTCTACCTGGAATAGAAGGTTCTACAGGTTGTATCAGCTCTGGCTGCTGGAGAGGATTTCCAAAATAGACAAACCACTCTTTTACCACAGGATAGGCTCCACCTAAAAAAGTCAGAATTGGATCAGTAAGTCAAGCATCAGGTATTGGCACTAGTAAATGTTGGAAGCAGTTGTGATCAGAGTTCTAAAGTAACGGAAGGCACTTCATAATGACTTGTTTGCTCAGCTTCTTTAAAAACAAACCAAGAAAAATTAGTCTTAGTATCATTATGACAAATCATCAGAACAAATGAAGAGAGCTTGAATTATGTACTATAAACAGAGTTGGGAACTGCAGCCAAAAATCAAGTACAAGAGTCTGTGTAAAGAAGTCTAAAATGGCTTTCAGCCACTTCTAGGCTTCACATTCCAAGGCGGTTCAGGGAGCTGTGGAGGCATCTGGCATAGCTTAGGGACCTACATGAGCTACCTTAGTCTCTCAGTGCTGTCACAGTCACATATGCAGGCAGCCCTTAATATGATTCTCCTCCCAGCTTGCCCTGACATTTCCTGTGTCAGGGTTTGAGACAAAATCTTTATAAGGAGGCCTTGATGGCTATTTGAAAGCTGACAGCAATGGAGTCATCCCACCATCAGATGAGCTTTTACAGCCCATTGTTCCAGACCTTTTATCTAGTACAAAGGGATTGTTTATACATAATAGCTCAAGTGGCTTCCTACCCTCTAACCTCAACTCTGCTCCGCCCCCCAGTAAAGTAGAGTGCCTCTTAAATTAAAAATTTCACTACTTGACTTGTGCATCTACTTGATGTTTAAAAAAAAAAAAAAAAAGCACAAATGGAAATACCCTTAGAAGCATTTAAGAATTTTTGAAATGCGGTCTATCCGATTTCCAATAGTCAAATCATAATTATTCTAATGCAAGTCTTCATAAATAAAAAAAAACCAGAATCACTATCGAGGTTATAAATGGTGCTTCTGGACTTTGTTGAGATTTTGCTTATGGTAACCAGGTCAAAGTGCCCTAAATTTCCAGTCTCTGGAGTTTGGTAAACAATATGAAATAAACAGATTTAGCTAGTCCTAGGCACTTGAAATACTGTTTTCAAATCTTTTCCAGGCAAACCTCAGAGCTTTTTTATTTTCCCCTTCCCTTGTCCCTTTCCAGACTCACAGAACTGCATCTCTAATTCCTTCCAGCTCTCACCCAGTGCTGAAGCCACCTTTCTTAAAATTCCTGCCTTTTATATTCAGTTCCAATCACCCTGTACTTTACTGCACAAGTCTTTCTGATGCCACATTATGAATCCTCATCAAAAAACACCCAGCTTAAAGCAAATGTCTCCAACACTCCTCTTCCCTCCACCACCCCAAAAATTTTGGTCACATTAATAGCCTGATCTCATTCACAACGCAGTGCTGCAAACAACTGTTGGCATGAGTGAACAAGTAGGTACAAGAGCAGAAATTCCTCAGATGTCAGATATAAGGTGGGGGGGAAAAGAACACAGCAAAATCTGTTTTACAGCCTGCCTTGCCTGATCTGGCAGCACAAGCTCCCAATAGAGGTGAGTGACTGCAGAACCAACAGCTGGACTATGAGGGACAAGAATACACCTGGCTTCCCATGCTTCACTGTTCAAAAACTGATGACATTAAGAATAAAATGAAAAATGCCTACACTGGAGAAGAAAAAAGCCTTAAACTGCACATTCCAGTAGCTGAATAGTCTCATGTTTTGATTATAAATAATTGCCTATGATAAATGCTATTTCATTAACAAAACCCTCCAATTTAATATCTCAAAGTCACTTTCAGAAATATTCCTATGTTTTAGCACTCTGATTTAAGATTTATTATGTAAATTACTCTGCTTTGTTCAATCTATTCAGCTCACACAGCCTCCCAGATTTGAGCCTGGCTTCTTAAGGAAGAAAACCTAATGCAATTAGGACATCTGTCTTATAATCAATTCAAACTGCACTGCTTTGCTTCAACTGAATCTGAGAGACAAGAAGAGATTTCAAATGAATTACATTCCTAAACATTTTGCGAAACTGGTGACTCAGCTGACAGAGGGATCTTGTTAGGTAGGGCACCAACAGAAAGAAAGGCAGGGAAGTCAAGTTACCTGTTGTATCCTAATGCCCTGGATAGCAAATCAACACACAAGTAGTTATGGAAGACCTAGTCGAATAAAAAGGTAGATGGGATTTGAGAAGAGCAGGGGGCAGTAGGGAACATACTCGAGAGCACCATATATTGCAAGAAGGAGCTGTCAAGGACACAGTGAAACGTTAAGAGGATGCTAGAAAGGAGCATGGAAATATAAAAGTTTTACTGAGGGGAAGCTGGCTGGCAGAGTCACTCTTTATGAGTTCCACAGCTCATAGAACAAGATACCAAAATGTCTCCATTCCAAATGCTGGTGAAATACTATTTTTACATCACCTATTGAGGTCAAGCACAGTAAAAAGAGAAGCCAGTAGGAAACCTCTAGTTTAGTTCTTTTAATATATATGAATGTTGGTACAGGATGTAGCACCACATTACCTGAATGCTTCACTGTTATAGTCCATTCCTAACAAAGATACAGTACATTGTTCACATAAGTAGCCAAACTAATAAACATGAAAGCAAGGTCCTGCAAACTGACAGCATGTTAACATACCAGGAACAAAATGGAGACGTGATTACTAAATGGCAGCACTCCCTGCATGGAAATAGTTCTTGGGGGCAGGGGGGGGAAGAAAAAAATCAAACTTTTTTCTCCACAATGCACATACAGAGTATTGTCAGTGAAATCTAAAAAATAGCAGTCCCTTTGTTTAAATAGATTCTGATGGCCTGCGGAAGCACCACTTAGGCAGCCCACAGGAAATTTCAACTACGTGCAAAACAGGATTTGGTTGGAAATGGTGTTCTGTGTGCTCCTTTACACTTGCAACAATGCCAGCCCTCCTGAGTGCTCACTGGTGATAACTGGCAAAAATTCTGCTAACAGACTCTTTTTCACAGTTTCAAAGCAAGGGTTAGTCTGGCCTGCTAATGTTAGAACTGGGAGTGATGCCAGGACTTCCAGGAGCTGGCCACAGGCTTAGGCCACATTACATAACCTCCTAATAGGCACCAGTCACGCAGGTGCAGCTGTTTCCATGGACTGCACTAGTGCCAGAACCTGCTGGCTTTGTTCTGAACTCTTCACACACAAAAGAAAGAAAGAGCTGGTCTGGCCTATCAAGGTGCATTATTTACTGTCAGTTTCCCCTCCTTGATTTTTTCCAATAATACTGTTTTTTTCTAGGAAAGCTGCTAAAAGGTGATAATTTATATATCCCCATATACAATATACCATGTAATGATCAGATATAGCTCAATTAAATATAAAGATACTTTTAAAATACATAGGACCAGGTTGGTTACACCATTGCAAGACAGGGAGGGAAGAGAGAGAGAGTGGGGCTATTTTCAGTTTCACAAACTAGGCCACCAGGCAGCTGCACAAAGAGCTGCACCAGCACAACTCAGAGGTTGCACAGGGGATGAAATGAGTGGCTGTGCAAGAAAATTAATTAAACTGACATTTTTTTACTCATAATAAATTACTTTTATTATAAAATTTATAAACATAAATTACTTTTGCTGCGTTGACAGCAAAAGAAACACTTATCACACTATGGCTTGAGGCAAAGTGGCGTGGTCTAGGTGAGTGATTTCAAAGGATGTGACAACATCCAGCTCCTATAGATTCTTGGGTCTCCTAATCACCCTTGGAAATCTCAGCTAAGTCATTTGAAACTATCAGTTTCTTGTTTCAGAGTAGAGGAAGTAGTCTACATTATTCTTAAACTGTTCTTACTAAAATGCTAACTATTACTTTTACTAGATGTTGGCTGCTTTGCTGTTCCTATTTAACAGTAAATATGCAGATATGCAAACGACACAGAGGTCAGTTCCCGAAGCTGGAATCAATGTAATTGAGGGATCTAAAGGAATAAAAAACCAGGATCACTAACACACTAATCTCCACTGCAAACTTAAACTTGTGTAGAGTTACTAAGTTAGCTTCAAATGAGCCACATCAGCAACTGTATCACAACGGCAGCAGACTCCACCTGGACCAATTTAATTAGTTGACTCCTTCCAGTAAGGTCCTTTTTAATGCTAATACAAAGTAATTATACTACAACCGACATACAATGTAGGTTACTTCTTCCCATCCTACTATTTCCTACTAGGAAGTGACATGGTTGAAGCAATCAGAGGGAGATGCATACACTGAAAATACAGATTTGATAGGGGTGCCCATGCAGACACACTTTACAAGCCTTTCTGGAAGGGTTAAGGATTGAGAGTGCACTGTGATTCACTTTAGAAAGTTATCTCTGGAATTTGCAGCATGAGCTGAGAACAAATAATACACGTTATCTGTGGTTTTATTCTAAAACCACTTTCTTACAAGAAGGCCTCTTTCATGTTCAAATTTCATTTTCAGTAAGATTCTAAATTAGTGTTTCTGTATTTCAATTCTAATGTTCTTCATCTGAGTACTGCAAACACTGTAACACAAATGCAAATCTGGCTACTACCCTACCATCTCACAGCAACAATTGTTAATTAGAAGTTTTGGGTTGGGTGTTTCTGAAAATGTCAATGAATATCCTGCTGCTTAGAGGAATAAAGAAAACCCAACCAAGTTATAATTGTCTACAAAATTTAGAGGCAGTAGGCTAAAAAATGAAAAATGGCAGATGTGCACAATTACTGCTGGGATTTTTGCTACTCTGTCCAAATGACTAAGTAAACTGATTCATTTTTTTCCTATTTTTTTTTCCTATTATGGCACAGCTTCAACCTCTAGTTGCCGGAGGAAGTCAGGTATTTAATCACCTTTCTGTGCCTTTCTAAGCGCAAGGTTTGAATATCAGGTGTGACGGCGGTGCACTTTCATCAATAAAATGTAAAGTGATTACTAAGGAGAAATCAACATATTAAGAAGAACAGAAGTTCAGTACACTTTTAATTTTCAACTTGCTGCCTAAAAGACACTGTAAAGATAACATTTAGCTAATGGAAGTCTTAAGAACATAAAACTTGTCCAAGGATGTGAACAAAGAATTCTCTGTCTTAAAGCAGAATGGAAGCAGAGATATATACATAGCTGCTACAGAATGTGTTTATACCACTGGACAGACAAGTCATATTTTCTTGCACTTTGATGAAAGAACTAATAATCACTGGCATGACTATTTGCATTTGTATCACTACAGTAACTACATTTGACTACCCACTGTTTTTAAAATTGCATACTTATCAACAAAGTAAAACTGTAACAGTACATTGCTGTTTTGCAGAAGTGTATTACAACTCACTAATTCATCAGGAGCTATTTACCAAAGCAACATTAGGTTTCATATCCTCTCAAACTTTTAAAATCTTCTAAATGTCATTGTTTTGCTCAATCTTTTGATCATTATCAACTTCCACAACTTCTCTTTTAACAAGAAAAAAAAATCCCAATTCTCAAAAATCTCTTTAAAAGCACTGAAATTGAACAGCACGTAGAAAAATGGCAATTTCATTGTCACGTTTTCTCTTGATTCCTTAAGGGGCACACTTCAGCTGCCCACAGTTTTTATCCTAAATACCATCCTCATGTAGCCACTGAAACAATAAATTCAGGATTTCATATTTCAAAACTGAAATTATACTTGAGTAACAGTGTCAGTAGTTTAAGCCTTACCTTTTATAGATTCCAACAAGACAGAATAAATATGCTGACGAGCAGGGCGGTAGATAAGTGCCTGTCCAGGGATCTCTGTATCACATTCATCTTCCAAAGAGTTGCTGCATTCAATCTCTCCATTACTCAGGATATTGAAGATTGTATAATTTTCAGATTGGATATGCTGCTCTTTAGCTAACTGTTTGTTCAGAGAAGGAAGAAGGCATTATCTCAAAACTAAGAAGGATCAAATAGTAACAAAATGTATTCAGCGCTCAAGGAAACAATACTTTAACAGTGGAAATGGAGGTAACAGCCAGGGAGAGAACAAGTGCTTTTTCAAGTTAACACCAGTATAGTATATTTTCAGACACCCATATTTTTGAGAACAGGAATCCCATTATTGACTTCCTTAGCCCTTCCTTGAATTCTCAAAACCTGGGGGTTTTAATGACAGGTTTTTTAGAGAATAATTATTCTTAAAATGAATTCTGAATTCAGACACAGAAAAATGAGCTGCCCTCCTTTAGTCACTTGAAAATGTACCTTCCCCTTTAAATATTGAGTGAAGGCATAATGATTACAATTGCAAGATGAACTACATAAAACAGCGCAATTTCTTTCCTAAGCTGGCTGCAAAATTTACGTTGTGGTGAAATTAGAATACTTAACCTCACCACACTCTTACTTCATGATTGCTCTTCCCCAAAAAAGAAATACAGTCTACTTTAGTAAGGAAAAGCAGGTCTGCAGGCTGCTGCCAAGAAGCAGAATCATAGCATCACCCAGGCTGTGCAATAACCACACACTGGGTGCAGACACATCTGGCTAAAACCAGCACCAAAGGGTCTGGATGCAGAAGATGCTTCTTAGATGTAGAAGCAACAAAGCTGCTCCCAGGCAACACAGATTTCAACCAGTAACACCTGTGACCTGCCCCAGCCAAGCACAGAGCCACATAGACATTTCATGTCATAGCCTCAGACCAAAAGTGTGGGGGTACTCAAACAGCTCAGCAAAGTCAATTATTTCCATGGGGTGTCACTAACAAACTTCTGGACCCACACTGCACGGTGAGCAAGCACTGAAGTGTCTCTGGTCTGCATTCCCTGCGTGTGTCACGCTGTCTGTCTTATGTGGGTCGTGCCATCCATGCAGTTATCTCAGCTTCTTTCACTGGGAACTACCAGACCACTGGCCAGACCCAAATTCACCATTTCTGCAGAATTCCAGTATTTGCAAACCTGGGAACTCAAGAGGTCAAACCTGCAGTCAGTCACTGGGATGTTACTGATCAAAACTAATTCTACTGAAATGTCATACTTTCAGAAGAAATTATTTTGAGTATATAATCAATGACAGCCTTCTGTGTACAAAACCAATCCACAGAGCATTTTCTTACAGCAATAAATTAATGGTTGCCCTGGAAGAAATACTTCAGTATTCCTAATATACGTAAACAATGTAATCCCCCAAATCTACTTTTTTATAAAACAAAAGCAAATAATTAAGTATTTCTAAGCATGATTCAAATGAGACAAACCACTGTCACAGACAAGAGATCATTTGAAAATACTGGTGTCTTGCAATTTGCCAATAATCTACACACCCTTGTGTACTACAAAAACACAAGCTGATTTCAAAAGTATTGCTGTATTCAATATGCTATCTTGACAAATATTTCTGCTTTACATCTACAGTCAGCTAGAAAGTTATGCTCCTCTTTTCTGAGAGAAGCAGCCACTTGAGGTTATGTCCTCAAGGTTGTAAGTGAGCTGTGTCTGCCATTTATGTGCAGTTCAGATTATGTGGAAGGTAAGCAGAACTACACATGGGTTTCAGAACATGAAGCAAAGCACACACATGACATATATGAATATTTAAACACTGTAGCAAAACCAAAAGACAAGTTAACATGTCTACAATGTTGACTGGAATTTCTTTGGCCCAGGGACTGGCTTAACATAGGGTTCATGCACCAGCAGAGAGGCATTCGTTAGTGGAGTTTCTAAACATCATTATTTTATTACAGCATTAGCTCAGCATGACACTAGAGACCTGCAACCCTTCAAATGAAGACCAAGCCAAGAAAGAATGACCACTTGTCACAAAGACCACATGGTACATTCTCCTAAGGAGTGAGGATATTACCACTATTGTCTTGGCCATAATCCAACCTATATAATTACATTCTGGCTAATTTTTCCTTGCATTTCAAGCACAAACACTATTTTTCCACATGGTATTTAGGATGTAGAGTTGTTTTTTGTTGTTTTGTTTTTTTTTTTTTTAAATAATGTCTTCTGCTTAACAACTACAGTCAAAAGTGACATGTATTGCATCTATGTATGGTTAATAAAAAAACCCAAACAAATATAACTGCTGTTTTGCTGAAACAAGCATTGCACAGGTTACAATATAGGTTTAAAATGGTTTAAGTGTATTTTTAGAAAAGGAAAATGTAAGTTATAGGATTACTTTAGAGTAATATGACAGAACAGAAAAACAGCTTTAAAGAATATAAGGAAAAGACAAAACACCAGCCTATTTGAAATCTGTAAGTATCAAAGAAAATAGGGAGTAACAGAGGGCTAATATAGGGTCTAAAATATACCACCTTGTACAGATTTTCCTTCTATTAAATCTCAATATGTTATCTTAATTTCCATGAATTTAGAGTTGTACTCAGATTTACTACCATTGCATAATAATAGCTGACACAAGGTAGCTCAGCTAATACATCTGGTCTCTCAGAGTGACCTGATCAGAGTGACCATTTTTGACTGGCCAACATCAGCACATCTCTGCCCATGTGGGAAGCCATGAGTGACACTTGCTAGTGCAGCCCTCTCTTTTAAGGATTAACAAGACACACAAACTGCTTTTGGTTCATTCAGGTACAATGAATCTGAAAGATAATTAACCTGATCCAAAAATAATGAAATACAGGTTTAAAGGAAGTTGCCTCATCTCCTCCACAACAGCAATTTCAACCTCTGCATTCCTAGTGCAAGCTCCCTTTGGGTCCCTGACTGCACGTGCCAGGTGCAGCCAAGCAGATCACTAACCATCCGTGGCTGACCTGTCAGTTCTCCAAGCAAAAAGGAATTTATTACTGCATGCAATAGATGCCAAGTACATCTCCACACCCAGCTATAGACATGTACTGGAGATGCTCCCTGTTATTTGACCCACCTGATGCTTCAAAAAGAGAGGAACTACTTTTAATTAAATGTGCTGCATCTGCCCTCATCATGGTCCATGTCATAGTCCTAAATGCGGCTGTAGTTAACAGACGAAAGATTTTGCTCAAGAAAATTTATATCAATAGATTCAGTGTGCTCATTAACAACTTCCACTAAACAGTCATGGCAATAAAGTGACCATTAAGCTTTGAAAAACAAGGTACCTCGAAGATTTCTTTATCTGGACACAGGGCTGTTTGTTGTTGAAGGGAGAACATCTGGTGATTTGTTGTGTTGGGAGGAACCCACGGAGACTGCTGCCCAGGCAAAAGGTAGGATTCCACTCCTCTGTACAGTAATGTCTTGTCTGATCCCAAAGGTAGCATCTCTTCCAAGTGTTTCAGGCTGCTGTATGAGCACGGAACTTTTGAGATGTAATCTGCTACAGCTAGAAGTATGTTTGTCCTTCTGCTGTACCTGTTACTCCTGCGGCGACTGGTGACTAAACATTTATGCCAAAAGCCTTCCAACAAGCTTTCTGGAACAACATCATTGCCAAGCAAGCAAGCAAAGAGAGGAAGGTGTGTCAGCCTAAGACCCAATGCATGGCAAAGATCTTCTCGAGAGTACATAACGGTGACCAGTCTGTCCAAATGGAGTTTCTCAATGGAGAAGTAGGGGCATGTATTATAGATGAGGTAGTCACTATCTTGTCCCAGAATTCCTATGCAGTTATGTTGCAAACCATATGCAGCCACCTCAAAGTCTGCCTCCTGCAATGTGCACACTGTTTTTTGACCAAGCGACTTCAGGGCAAAACGTGTAAAAGTAGGCAAAGCTGTAGAAAGAGTGAACATTTCTCTTCCTGGTTGTTTCCTGTGAGTCTTGAGAAACTGAAATATTCTGGCTATTTCCTTGTTATTATTCAACCTCCGCTTGATCCACTCATCTCTCTTTTTCCCTTCCACCACACCATCAAAGTAAAACACCAACTTGATACCAGCTGCCATAAAAACTTTAATAAAATCCTCCAAATTGGCAAGGTACTCCCGCCACTGGCCACCACACACCCAGTATTCTGGTGTGTACCAGTACTTAACACAACTCATGGCGTCCACTACGATAACAGGCAGGGAATCAGGATGATCGATGCGATGCTTTTCTGCCATCTCTCTCAGGTCTACTGTTCTGCATACATCCGGGCAGACTCTTTCCACAAACCCCTGCAGACCTTTAATGCCCATGGCCGACCTCTGAAACTCACAGTAGTCTGGAAGAAGAAAAATAAACACAACATTCTAAAATGTAATGTTGAGAAACGTAATGAAACTCTGCAGTCAAAGAGAAGCAGCCTGGAAACTGAACGGTCCATTTTCTGGTCTTGCTGATAACCTGTTGTGTTGTCCTGGTCTTTAAACAGCTTCAACCAGTTTTCTTCCCATCAACAAACTGGACGTAAGTGCCCAATCAGTTTTTATATCAGTGAAAACTGTAACTATCTAAAGGTTTTCATAAATAAGACTTTAAAATTTTCAGACTAACAGCATACAATATAGAAAAGTATGCATTGCTAGAAAAACAAGTATAAATGTCATTAGAAGCTTTATGAGAACTGACTGTACAACACAGGCATTAATGGCTTAATTTTCACACTAAAAATGTATGAACATCTTTAACTGAAGTCAGTATGAAAAAAATACTAACTTTGGGATCAGTCTTGTGCCTTGATTGTGCAAACCACTCAGTTACCATCTGACCTTACAGATAGTAGTTCATTGATACAGCACCAGTACCACCTCTATTTTTATTTCTAGAAGTCTCGATGCAAAGAAGTTTGGCACAGCCTCTATGACAGATGTGCTTTTTCCTCTACTTAAAGCACCAGTTTCCTCTGCCCCTCTACCATGGCACCATTTTCTTTTAAATGACATCGCAATGAAAAATGGAGACAACAGGCTCTATCAAGCTTTGTTTTCTTCTTTATTCTCAGAATATCTGTTTTTATTTTGATTTTACTCAAAAGTCAAATCTCTTCCCAGCTAAACAGTGAAAAAATTCACTATGTTTTAATTAAACAGATAAAGTTTTTCCCACTTTTCATGCTGCTGATTTCTGACATTTCCACTACAGACTGTCTCTGCAATGTAGGAGTGCTACATTACAAGATACATACCTATTATATGCAAAAAGAAAATAAAAAAAGAAGTTGAAATCACAAAAGTATTGTGAACTTCCAGCTTTTAAAGATATTCTTGAGTCCTTGGAATTTAAATTTCTAATACCCCCTGGATACAGTTTTTGAATACCATCCTTTTTAATTCATAGAATCACAGAATAGAATCCTTTAGGTTGGAAGAG